>NC_031973.2:28525694-28825694 GCF_001858045.2 Oreochromis niloticus | reverse complement strand
TATATCCTTCAATCAGTCGAGTTCCCCCAGGGTACGTTTGCCTTGTCAAAATCTAATAATACACGAGTTAAAGTGGAAGCGATCTCACTCGCCTTACATCTCGGAACAACATTTTCCCATGAAGGCTGTCGGAATGCCTGCTTGTGTTCACTTTGTAATATTCTGCCATCTTGTGATGACAGCCGGATACTGTCACAGCTTACTTTTCTTACCAAGCATTGAGTCATGGGTGTGGTTACGACCTGTTATCAAAGGCTGGGGCTTATCAAACAAAGGACAAAGCAGCATTTTTGGATTTTTTTGCACATGCACATTTTGGTCAATCTTTGACTGAAGACCTGCTACCTGTGGGTCTGTCAGCAGTGAAGACGTCTGCTATTGGTGAGGACTTGTCACAGTCCTGGGTCAGTATTCGGGTTTTTGTCTCTCTGTTCCATGGTTGCTCTGTCTCCCCTTGTCAGGTCCGTGTCTGTTTCCTGTTTAACTTTGTAAGTCTGTCTCATGTCAGTGTGTCTAGTTTGGCTTCCCCTGATCGTATTGTGTTTCATTACTCCCAGGTATGCGCTCCTCCTGTGTCCCATTCCCTCATTATCCCTCCGTGTATTTTAGCCCTGTGTTTCCCTCAGTCAGTGTCGCATCGTCCCCTCACGCTGTGCGTTTCCTCCGAGCTACACTGGGAACACAGGGAATACAGTTTGCTGTGTCAATAGCATTCAGAGACCAGTTGATCAAATCCATAATTCTTTTAGGTTTTAGAGAACGACAGTGAGAGACTGTTCCAGGGAAAGTAATGCACACGAGACAAGACAAGGACACAGAGGCTAAGCAGGGAAGATAAGGGTAGGGAGGAGAGGAGAAAAGTGCGAGGCAAAGAATCTGAATATGAGATTGTTCACAGTGTTGGCTCCAGACGATCCTTAAACATAGACTAATCAAAAGCCACAAAATCTATCAGAAGAAGTGCAAATACGATCCAAAACAAATGCACAGAATTAAAAATTACATATTAAGAGCATTTTTGCCACCTTATTCTTCCATATTTGAAACTGGTAGTCTTATGGGCTTCTCACATTGGAAGCAATTCCCTGTTCACGATCCACCCACCCTGGTTTTTGTCAAAGACAACAGAATTAAGTTAAGTACTTTTTTAAGATATTTTTTATCATATAGTTCAGGAGGAGCAATGATCATAGTCTCAGTCTTGTTGGCATAAAACAAGATAATTGCTACAGAGCCAATCAATAATTAGGGTAAATGGTGAATGCAATAGACTGATTCTGATATAGCACTTTTCTGCTCCACCTGAGAACTCAAGACGCTTCATACAACTTGCCTCAGTCATCTATTTATGCAGGCACTTTTTTTCTGTGCTTAACTGGATAATTTAATTCAATCATACACATTCACACTATGATGGATGTATCAGAGCTGTGAACTGTGACATTCAGTTCAGTTCAATTTTATTTATACAGCACCGAATCACAACAACTGTCACCTCAAGGCCTGTCGTAAGGTAGACCCTACAATAATAAAACAGAGAAAAACCCAACAATCATATGACCCCCTATGAGCAAGCACTTTGGCGACAGTGGGAAGGAAAAACTCCCTTTTAACAGGAAGAAACCTCCAGCAGAACCAGGCTCAGGGAGGGGCGGGGCCATCTTCTGCGACTGGTTAATTGATTGATAATACTTTATTTATCCCTAGGGAAATAGTATTAAAGGCTGCCAGACGATCCAGTGCCATCATGAGCACCCCTTCCGACCATACATAGAATACACAAACATAACATTGGGAAGACAGGTCAGAGAGGTACGAAAAAACAATGGAAATACAGAATACATGAGGGATGAGGAGGTTGCGGTGAGGGGAAGATAATATATGATTCAAAATATGATTCAATTCAGAAAGGTAATAAACACATGAGTAAAAAAGGTGACTGAAGAAGAAACACCCAGTGCATCATGGGAATCCCCCAGCAGCCTACACCTATTGCAGCATAACTAAGGGAGGATTCAGGGTCACCTGGTCCAGCCCTAACTATATGCTTTAGCAAAAAGGAAAGTTTGAAGCCTAATCTTGAAAGTAGAGATAGTGTCTGTCTCCTGAATCCAAACTGGAAGCTGGTTCCACAGAAGAGGGGCCTGAAAACTGAAGGCTCTGCCTCCCATTCTACTTTTAAATACTCTAGGAACAACAAGTAAGCCTGAAGTGTGAGAGCGAAGTGCTCTAATAGGGTGATATGGTATTACAAGGTCCTTAAGATAAGATGTGTGGTGTATTCATAATTGTCCCTGGTACATTTGTTGTATGGGCTGAATGTGTTCGACTGTGTAATTACGTGTTACGCACTGGCAATTCATGCCGGGAGGCGGTAATAAAGTAGGAAAAGAGTTGGTCTTACTGCACGCAGTTGTCCCGCGTACTTATTCCGATTCAGAAGGTGGAAAAGGAAATGCCAAATGACGACGCAGACGATCGTCCGAGGGCAGGAGTTAGCACCGCGGCTAGCACTCCAAGTGCTACGTTTAGCATCCAACCACCGGAGCCCTTTGATTTTTCCAAACCACACGAATGGACAAGATGGGTCCGTCGCTTCAAGAGATTCCGTCAAGTAATCTGTCTGCGAGCTCAGAGGAAAATCAAGTGAACACTCTCATATATTGTATGGAAGATGTCCTGAGAGGACTAAAGTTAAGTGATGTAGACCAACGGGACTATGCTAAAGTGAGAGATAGCTTCCACAACTTTTTCATTGTCAGGAAAAATGTTGTTTATGAGCGTGCACGTTTCAATATGCGCAAACGAGCCAAATGAAACTGTTGATGCATTGATGCTGATAAGAGACAGAATAGTAGTGGGATTGGCCGACACAAGGCTGTCTGAGCACATGCAGATTGAAAAAGACTTGGACCTGGATAAAGCTATAAATGTGGCCAGGCGGTCAGAAGAAATCTAAAAGCAACAGTCAGCTTTGAGAAGTGAAACACATGTGATGCTAGTAAATGTGAATGCAATTGACAGAGTGATAAAAAAGCATAACAAAACAAAGTTCAACATGTTAAAAAATAAAACTGTCAAAACACAACAGCAATATAACAAGAGACAAAGTACCAAATGCTACAAGTGTGGAGGCTCTCCACATCCGGAACTCGAGTGCCCAACAAATGATGCAAAATGTCATTTATGTGGAAAAAAGGGTCACTAGAGACAAAACAAGACAGTACAAAGTATTGAGGAGGAAGAGGAGCAAGGTCTCTTCCTAGGCTCAGTTTCCAGTGATGCCCAGGCATGGTCAGCCAACATACAAGTGAAAGACGCAAAAAATACTTTCAAACTGGATACTGGAGCAGATGTGACTGTAATAGCTGACTCAGACTTGTCAAAGATTTTTGCTAATGAACACAGACCAGTTCTCCAGCAGCCAGAAGAACCTTTGTTAGGCCCTGGGAAAATACCACTCAACGTTGCAGGTTTTACAAAGCTACAGCTCAACGATGGAGCAAAACAGACAACAGAGAAGGTCTATGTTGTAAGAAACCTGAGCATTCCACTGCTAGGCCTGCCTGCCATTACAGCTCTTGGCCTGCTGGTGCGAGTTGACACGGTTTCAATTGACACTTTGAAGACTACTTACTCTAAACTTTGCAATGGTCTAGGGAAAGTGCAGCGGGGTTATCACATTAAACTCAAACCAAACGCTGTGCCGTACTCGCTCAAAACTCCGAGAAGGCTTCCTCTGCCTCTCATGGGAAGCGTAAAGGAGGAACTCCAATGAATGGAAGAGCTTGGTGTCATTACCCGAGTTGAGGAACCAACGGATTGGTGTGCCGACATGGTTGTTGTTGTTCCAAAGAAAAACAGCCCTAGGCTGAGACTTTGCATAGACTTTATCGGACTAAATGAGTATGTGTGCAGGGAAATATATGTGCTGCCATCGGTTGAACAAAGTCTCGGAATGCTTGCAGGAGCCAAAGTGTTTAGCAAACTGGATGCTAACATGGGCTTATGGCAGATTCCCCTGTCCGATGAGTCTGCCAAACTCACCACCTTCATCACACCCTTGGGGCGGTTTTATTTTAATCGCCTACCGTTCGGGATCAACTCAGCGCCCGAACACTTTCAGCGCACAATGGTGGAGGTCACTGAGGGTCTCGAAGGAGTGGTGTGTCACATTGATGATGTGTTGGTGTGGGGACGTAACCATCAGAAGCATGATTCCCGTCTCCATGCCACACTACAAAGAAAAAGCAGGCATAACGCTGAATGTTGAAAAATGTAATCTCTCCCAGAGCAAGGTCGCTTTCTTGGGTCACATCATAGCGGATACAGGAATCAGTCCAGACCTGAAGAAAACGGAGGCAATTACAGAAATGACGGAGCGAACTAATGTGTCAGAGTTGTGCAGTTTTCTGGGCATGGTGAATCAAGTGGGCAAGTTCATCCCCCATTTAGCTGAAAAAGACAAAGCCCTGCGAGATCTTCTTTCCAAAAAGAATGCATGGTACTGGGGAACTGACCAAGCGAGAGCTTTCAAAAACATTAAGAGATGCCCTGACCTCACCCCCAGTGCTTGCAATGTATGACCCCAACAGAGACATTAAAGTATCAGCAGATGCTTCATAGGCTCTCGGAGGAGGCGGACGCACTTTTTCTCCTCTCCCTTATCTTCCCTGCTTATGTCCTTGTCTAGTCTCGTGTTTTTCTTTGTATTTTCCCTGGAACATTCTCTCACAGTCTGTTCTCTAAAACCTAAAAGAGGAATTATGGATTGGATCAACTGGTCCCTAAATACAATTGACACCCCTTTCTCAACGAGAAGTTTGGGCTTGGGTGAGCCTGAGTGGTCAAGATATCTACCTATTCGGAACCATGGTAACAGGGTTCTGGCTGATCGGAGCTGGCTTGGCCCTGACTTATCGAAGAATTAAGAAAGCAGAACCGGCTGTTCAAACCCCCACAAGGCTGCCCGCTGGGATTGGAACGATGGGGGAGGCGTGAGTTTCTCAAAATGGAGAAAGTCAGCACAGATAAGATCTTGGAGAGGCTACGGCTGCTGTGAATACTCAGAATAAGATCTCTGACTGCAGACTGGATACATCTTGGAAGGGCTAGCCCGGAATAACATCTCTGGGCGCAAAATTGGATGACATCTCGGGGAGGCACACTGCCGTGAGTTCTCAGACATTGGCTCCTTGAGCACAAGAAGTGACAACATCACAGAACGCAAGTATGGCGAAGCTCACGGCTCTCCAACGGGAGATTGAGAGACCAGTGTTGGACTGTAGAACTGCTTTGAAATTCATATGAGCTGTTCGGACTAAAGTAAAAAAATAACATCACTTATGCGGATACCCCTTTGGCGCCAGCTGCAAGGCTGGAGCTGAACAAAACACCCTGATAACGACTGTGCTGTGTTTAGTCTGTTCCTTCCCATTCCATGCAAGGCCACCTGGGTTGGCTGGAAGACTGTTTACTTAGCCTGGCAGGGCGAAGGACACTGTCTCAGCTGAACTCTGGACACGCACACACATACATATACTGATACCGATAAGCACTCACCGACGCATCACCCTCCCTACCCCAGATCCAATGCCACCTCCAACACTTACCTCCCCTCTGATGTGGACATTGGGTCAGTTGGAGGCGCAGTCGAAAGATTGCAGCGGTCCCAGATCAGATGTACACACTGGAACTCTTTCCCATGTTGCTTGTCTGTGTTTATTGTGCTATGGTGTGTTGATATCTGTGCATTCCTGTATTATCCTTTTGTGTTACACATTTCGATGTTTTTTTCCTCACTACCTAGCCTGACCTGTCTCCCCAATGTGATGTTTGTGTATTGTATGTATGGTCGGCAAGGTCTGTCATCTCGGTTGCGGGCAAAAGACCTGCAACTGACAAATAAAGGCTATCTCTCTCATCTCATCTCTCATCCTATGGTCTCGGAAGTGTTCTTTTGCAGCTGTGGGAAGAAGGATGGCGACAAGTGGCGTATGCGTCGCGATCCCTTTCTCCTACTGAACAACGATATGCTCAAGTGGAAAAAGAGACACTGGGCGTGTGAGCGATTTCGTGAAACAAACCACAAACCTCTCGTTTCCTTACTGGGAGGACAAGCTCTGGATCTCTTGCCACCCAGGATCCAGCGATTTAGAATGAGACTCATGCATTACTCGTACAATGTGCAGTACGCCCCAGGAAAATCGCTCTGGACAGCAGATACTTTGTCCCACTCGCCTCTGAAAAAACCAATGAACATGTCAGACAGAGTCGTTTATTACACACTAATTGGTGTGTGTTATCTGGCTTCATGGACAGATAGAGCTGGGTCTCATGTGCATATCAGTGTAAATGTATACTATGTCTTCTAATGATACTGCCTAAGGGAAGCATGTATAATGTAAATAGAATTGGTCCTAGCACTGAACCCTGTGGAACTCCATAATTAACCTCAGTGTGTGAAGAGGACTCTCCATTTACATGCACAAATTGCCACCCGAATAGTATTAAATCTGAATATTTACATATTCAGATTTAATACTGAATGTAGTCAGTCTCTATAGATACTGTGCATTACTAGTATCTGAGCCACCCAAATCAAGTTTCAATAACATTAGCTTTCATGTATCAATACTTTTGCACAAAAAGCCAACTATATTTATTCAAATTAAACTATTAAAAGCAAACAAAAAACCCACACATAATAATTTGATTTGTTGACATTAAAATCCAGTGAAACCTTTCATCATAAGAAATGTCCTATAAAAACAGACAATAAACCAACACAAGACGAGTGTGGACAGGTTTGAACGTCCTGACACGTTCTTCTGACTGATTTAACTTCCATCAGCTTTTTTAATTCAGTGTGTGTCAGATGAGGTTTGGTAAATACAGAGCTGTTCTCTGCTACTTTATGAGCTCTCTCAAGTTGGAGACATAACTCTGTTCAAGGTAGTTTAAAAGTCAGGGAATTGCCGGAGGGGAAAAAGGAATGAAGCACTCCACACACAAAAGTACACAAGCACACACATGTGTGAAGTCCCGGCACAGTGTGCATTCATCCTTTGCTGTCTTATTCTCTGTATATGGACTCTGTGGTGAGGTTCATGTCTGAATCTCCGCCTACGAGCATCATCACACAACTCTGCAGAAGAAAGAAATATCAACTGACTTCCTGTCTATTTGTAGGAGAATTAAAGATACAGACATGTTAATATTGTAGGTTTGTTTCTTGCTGAACCTGTTGTAATGAAAATGAAATACTCCAGGGGGATGGGAACATAAATGGTTGAGCAGCTTTGTTTCAGAACTATAATTGTGGTTGTTTTCAAAGTTAGAGGTTCTTAATAAATGCTTATAGTTCAGATTGAAATTCAAATTCATAAATGAAACTTCAGGTTGACATTAGAAGGTGCTGAAACAGTGATTCAGGTTAGACAGCATGAGTCTCTGCAAAACCTCGAGTGTGATTCCATGTGCAGACCTGAGAAGGACATGTTGGCTCTTAAATCACCGCCCAACAATCATCCTAACTGGTTGTAAATTACACCACTGGGCACTATTTCACACTAATTAGTGACCAATTATGTCCTATCATAAAAAATAACTGCAGTCAACATTAATTAGATCTTGGCAGGCCTATGTGCAGCTCTACGGGGCTTTTTACAGCTATATAAAGCACATGTGTGTGTGACAGAGTGTACACCATAACCAAGTGACAGGATGAACAGAAGACTGCGTGACAATAGCACACTTATCTTTACCTCTGACTTAGCTGAAGGTGGTGTTTAAAAGTGTGTGTGTGTTTGAAAGAGAGAGCGTGAGCTTTTGTTTGTTTGAACCTTCCACTGACTCCACCACACAGCCCCCACGTGGTCTGAATGTTTAGGTGCTGAAAAACTGTACACACACACACACACACACACACACACACACACACACACCACCACACACAGACACACACACTGAAGTGTTACTTTAGCCCCCCAAAAAAGAAAAGAATAACATACTTTGTCAACTAATATAGGATAAATAAGAGAAAAAGATAAATGGACATTTTAACTTCTGTAATGTGTCATTTGACCTGCTAAGTTTGTTGAATCCCAGTTGAGCGACTCTAAAAGGCCTGGAAAACCATCGAAGAAAACTAAAATGCATTATCACAAATTCTTTCCTGGGCTGAGAAAAACCTCTTCACAACAGCAAAGTCCATCTTGAAGAGTCAGTGCAGCGTTGTCAAAGTCCACACAAATGAAGGTAAATACAGCAGGTTGATATCAAGATACTAACCACTGGTTACAGCCAAGGAAGAAAAACCACTTCTTATATTTAAAACAGTAAAGTGCAGGCTTTCGTTAAACCTATTGAAACCTTTTTAATATACTTGAAATAATTTTGAGAACAATTATTTGTTATTTTATATTTATGTGTATATAGTACATGTGTAGCATTTATTTCCTTGTTTAGTAAATTCATTTAAATGTATAGAAACTCAAAACAAGTGTAAAAAGTTTTTGATTATTTATTTTGTTTTCCAAGAAACCTGATTCAGGACCATTGTACATATTCAGATTTTATTACAAAGTCTTATATATGAGCACAAATGGCCTGGCCCAGTGTTTTCATATTTCAGCATACATATCAGAGTACCGTTAATTCGCATGTGCGTGCATTCTCGAAAAATTCCACCGCGTGTAGGAGTGGTCAGTTCATCGTACAGACGACAAACGCTGAGTAAATTAAGTTTATTTTAACATAACATTGTATTTTGCACTGATTCATAGCTGGGGTAAGGGTTACTGCTTGTCTTACAACGTATGGTTATCTAAGAAATACAGCTGCAGCTCTGTGATACATGTATGCTAGTCTGACATTGTGTGATGATTTGTTAAATCACTCCACTTCCTCTGTATTCCTGCATTTTTCTAAATAAATTGGACATTTCCTCATCTGAATCAGCAGAACAGTTCATCTCTACTGCTGCTGCTTCCTGCTGCACGTTCTGCTGGGTGAAACGTTAAATCTTGATACGTATATGGACTCCACATGTGGACAATACACAGCACACAGAATCATAGCTTAAGTTAAAAGTATTTTTGTCAGTGTCCAACAATCAGTCTATCACTATGCTGAACTTGCAGACCCTGGTGAATGTCAGCCAAATTTTAATGGATTGCTAATATGACCCAACTCTACACCCCAGCTATTGCATTTACAGACTGAATGACACGCATGGCAACACTACTGAATAAGAAAAGCTCAATGGTGGAGCTAATAAGAAACAGGAAATACAGCCTTGCCTGACTTTGCAAATCCATATGTTCATTTCCTGATTTCGTTATTTCAGTTTCCTCGGTGCATTCTGCTATGTGTGCTTATCTTCATACTGTTGATCCACAGAGCTGTGTTGACGACCTCTTCATTTTCTATTTTGCACCACTACAAGAATTATGTCATTGCTCTTGTGGAGGTGTATTTTTTTTTTTACAAATATATACTATAAATGACATGCTGCTGGGAAGAAGGCAACAGTTAGAGTTTAAACATGTTAGGGTTTGAAGGAGGGAAACACTCCTAAGCCTTAAGTCACGGACCAGTCATTTAAAGCACATCATTCTGTTATAGTGTAGAATTAAATGTGGAAGCACATTTTTAAGGAGAACTGTTCTTATCATGAAACCTTGACATTATGACTTGTGTGCTGTTATTGGATTTAGCTTTTAACCAGTTCACAATAAAAGAGTGTGGAAATTGAATGTTTTTTGTCAGTAGCTCCTGTCCTTATAAACAGGTAACCATCACCACTTTTCACGGTCGGCTTTTTTTGATTTGTCACTGCAGCAAAAGCACAAATCACACTTAGCCTGTGTTAGCCTCAGGCTTTCCAGGTGTGTGTATGGAAGAGCATGGAGGGTTTTTTTCTTGTTTTATTATTTCTTTTTAATCTATGATCATTTGCTGACACTGAGGCTGAGCTCTCGATTTTGGCTTTCTGACAGTATAGAAACACATCTGCACCTTTGTGTCAGGCAAGTGAGATTGGCTAAAGAAAGAAAGAAAGAAGATAAAAAAAAGTTTGTTAAATTATCAGTGTGAATTATGTGAATTAAGTGAATTAAGTTTAAATGTAAGGCAGTTGAGAATCATTGGCTTATTAACCCTGTGTTTGATGTTTTCTCCATCTTTACACTCATTTGATAAAAATGTACCTATAGATAAGTTATTGTTTTAGAATTTAAATCAATTTAGACTTTTTACAACACTAACAAAATCATCAAACCAAGATTTTCTACTTCCTGAAAGGTGGCTTTCATAAAAATTAAAGTGATTTTTGTACCAGCACCTGACAGTAGTGTTCTCTCAGCTGTGTTGGTTGGGAAGAATATCAATAATGCTGTGATAGGCTGACATTATGTGAGCCAAATGAAATGACAGCTAACTCGATGCTCTGTGACATCCACAGAGGGCCTCAGTGACACCAGCTATCACAAACACCAAACATGATTTGTGTCTGGGACTTACGGAGACAAAACACCATGCAAATAAATGCCACGTGGCGATGGCATTGTCAAAGCAATCAACAGACAAAACACCTACACCAATCATCAGTTAGGATCAATGTCTTCTTGGAAAGCTGGGGACTGATGAGGTCAGAATGGTGAAACATGTGTCTGCAGGGGGCTCATGGCCTTTGTTAGGAAATGACATTTACAAGCAGGACTGAAGATACATGGTGAAAAATGGATACGCTGATGTTTTCGTGGAAATATTGGGATCATGCCTGACACACACTGTGTTTAATGTGTCAGAGCAGCAATCAGCTCAGTGCCATTAACACACTGAGGTGTAATCAGAGCTGTAATGTGAGAGGAAGTTCAGCAAATCTGTTGTTTCTTTTTTTGCTCTGCTTTTTCACATTTTTCACAAGAAAACTTGAAACACCACAAGTGTCCAACTCCAGGCCTCGAGGGCCGGTGTCCTGCAGGTTTTAGATGTGTCCTTGATCCAATTCAAATGGCTGAAGTTCATGTCCTGAAGTTCTCCAGAGGCCTGGTAATGAACTAATCATTTGATTCAGGTGTGGACCCAGGATGAGATCCAAAACCCGCAGGACACCGGCCCTTGAGGTCTGGAGGTGGACACCCCTGGTCTAGATGAACACGATTTTCTTACCTGGATGATTGAGCATGCATCAATTCAATTCAATTCAATTTATTTATTTTTATTTATATAGCGCCAAATCACCACAACAGTCGCCTCAAGGGTTAGGGTTTTGTTGCAAACAAATTTTGGAATGATACATCCCAATCTTAAAGACTTCCTTAAAGAGTACCAAATATCAGTATATTGCTGAAAGTATGGACTCACCGATCCAAATCAGTGAATTCAGGTGTAAACCACATAAAATCACAGAGCAGGATCACTGGATGCTGAGGCGGATAGCGTGCAAAAGCCACCAACTTTCTGCAGAGTCCATTACTACAGTTGTCCAAACTCAATGTAGCCTTCAGATTAGCTCAAGAACAGTTTTTAGAGAGGTTCATGGAATGGGTTTCCATGGTCAAGCAGCTGCATCCAAAATGTCGGATGCAGTGGTATAACAGATGTCGTCACTGGACTCTAGACTGCAGAGGAGAGAAGATGTGTTCTCTGGAATGACGAATCACGCTTCTTCATCTGGCTATCTGATGGATGAGTCTGGCAGTTGCCAAGAGAATGGGCCTTGTCTGACTGCACTGCACTGAGTGTAAAGTTCGTCGGAGGAGGGATTATGGTGTGGGGTTAAGAAACTCTTAATGCTTCAGCATACTAAGACATTTTGGACAATTTCATGCTCTCAGCTTTATTGGAACAGTACACAAGTGCACAAAGCAGAGTCCAGATAGATAAATGGAGATAAATCTGAATTTCAGGAGCGGGACCACGTCTCCAAACACACCCCTTCCAGTTCTTGTCTAATATATCCCCCCAGTTCTAAAAGCTGTTCCATGTCATGTTCGTGCAAACACCTTTTGAGAAGGTCTTTAACACAGCTCATCTTACAAGAGTAACATAATCTTACTCACCCATCCAATTGTAGAACTGAAACTGAATGGTGAGAGTGAATCTGAAATTATTCGAGAGCTGAATTTTTAAATGATAAAATGCAGTTTCAAAGCAAATGAATTCATTTTCAATATATAAAATTCAATTTCAATTTAGTGATGATCATTTTCAAACCATAAATTCAGTTTCAAATTAGACTAATTCAAATTCAGTTTTCAAAAGCATTTATTCAAGTTACAATTCAGATTCAATCTGAGCAATTCAAATTCAAATTTAACTTATTCAAATTCAGTTTCTGATGGCACAGATTTCTGCCCATACCTGTGGTAGCTCCCAAAAGGCAGAGAAAGATAACCATCACACAAAAAGCTGGACTTCTGGACATGCTAAAGGAAGGTAGAAGTTACCGTATTTTCCGGATTATAAGGCGCATTAAGTGAAACAAAACAGTCAGATAAGTCAAACTTTACTCAACTCATTCTTCTTGCTTCCTCTACTTCCATACCATTGATTCATTAATGATTCATTAATGTTGAATTCTCTGGCAGCGGCTCTATTCCCATGTCCTGGACCTGAAAACAGGGTTTGATCTTTGGTGTCATTCTATAATACTGGACTTATTTTTCTACGAAGGTTTGAACTTTGTGTTTAAACAAGAGAGAAAAGTGTGTATAAAGTGTGTAGTGACGGGTTTTACAGCCTTAAAAAATCTATAATAATTGTAAAAAGTAAAGTTAGCTACTTCGCAGATTTCACCTATCGTGGGTTATTTTTAGAACGTAACACCCACGATAAACAAGGGACCGCTGTATCAGTAAAAGCCCAACCACATAAATGTTTCCACAAATATACACACAGTGTTTCCTGGGGAAGAATTCTCAGTGATCACCATAAGAAAGAATTTGTCTTAAAATATAGAAATAAAAACACCATGATGTCATTTTAAATCAGGCTGTAGGTACAGGAAGGGATCACCATGATAAGAGGCAGGCATAGCATGTGTGTGTGTGTGTGTGTGTGTGTGTGTGTAAGCGTGTACTGGTAACAGCATGATTACTAAACACCTGCTAAGGTCTGACCTCCATGTACCTGTCACTGCAAACAAGCTGTTCTTTTTCTCCTCTCCATCCTCCTCCACTCCTCCTGCTTGTTACATCACTCGATCTCGTTCTCATCCTACAGCAGCACCCCCCCCCCCCCCCCCCCCCCCACACACACACACACCCACCCTCATAACAGGCCTGCCAGTACATCCTCCTCTCCTCCTTTTGATCCTCCATTCCCTCCCTGGTGTCCATCCTTCACAGCCCCATCTGTTCTCCCCCTCTGCTGGTTACACTTTAGTTCAATCACATTTATCATTTTAAACTCGTGGTGATGGTGTACAGAGGTAAAATTACAAGCAAACACTGCATCATATCCAAATAGTTGCAGATATAACTGCACATACTGTATCGGAACAGAAAAACTGGGATTAAGAGGCAGATAGAAAACAAAGCCACTTTCTTTAAAATCCACCAAGTTCTAACAATTCAAAGTGTGTACATACCTCTTACCTCAGTCCAAATTGGCTTGCTAATTTTCTCTGGTCTTTACAGAAGATTATTGAAATGAACTTGCTCCATCTGTAATCATAAATGCTCCCATTGGCATTGCATTGTTTTAGGAAATCTGGGCAGCAAAGTCATGTTTATAACTACTTTACTTAGAAGGACCTTGTTAGTGCTACTTTGTTAAGTCAGTGGAGTTAAGCAGATTTTGTGTCTACAAACCAGAAGCACAATTTGATCAGGTACCTATTGTTTTCAGACACAAAGATTATTTTTTTTAAAAAAACAAACAAAGGGAATCACGATTCTGTGTCAAATAGTGTGTTTTGATCTATATTACAGATATCACCTGTGCATGTAATAACAATGAAACAACAGAAGAACTCCATTACACTCTGTTTTCTTCAGTGAAGACAAAGATGAGAATGCTGCCTTGTTGTGATGAAGATCTAAAGTATTGTGTGTTGCAGTGTAGTTTGAGGACTGCCCTCATCTTATCACAAGAACATTTTCACTACTGACAGTCAGTGAAGGTACATCCGTCTCTTCTCCCCTCCTCCCTGCCAGGCTGCACAGATCCTGATCTCATGCACATTTCCCAACAATGTCTCAGCATACTCTGACAGCAGCAGCTGAGCCATCATCAAACAGACACGCAGGCCGTCCTGTCTTTTCTTGGCCATCCTTTTTGGCTCTGTGTTCACTTCTTAGTATAACAACAATGACACATAGCTGCTCAGCATGTGAGTCTCTGACAGAGAGAGGGGGGAGCCTAGGATCCACAGAGGTCTGTTTCCATCACGTCAGCCTGTCTCTGATCACAGGTCATCTTATACCATCATGAAGAGTGTAACTATGAGCAGTTTTGGAGCTGTCTGCGTCTGCATGACTTTTGGAACAAAGTTCAGTTGTGTCAGATTTAACTGTCATCAGCAGAGTGTGAAATACAGCTGCAGGGCGTCCGACACCTCAGAGACACACACAGGGAATCCTTTCATATTTAAATACTAAGCTAACAGCAACAAACACGGCATAAGAGGTCAAGAGTTATGTCAGTGTCAGAAATCCCAAGACTGTCAACCAGCTAGTGAACAAAACTGCTGTTCAGTAAAACATCATAAGTTGGATTAAAATACAGCCGTGCACAATGAAGCATCTAAATGTGTAATAATCCTGATAAATCAAGGCCTTCAAACCATTTAACATGCCAGCCCTGTCTCTCTATAGCCCCTCTTTACATACAGAAACATGTTTGTGTTTCAAGAAAGAATAGTGACATTTCACAACTGAACAAAGCCACAGTTTCCTTCATTGTTTCCTTAGAACTACCTATAAGGAAACACAGCAAAACAGTAAATACTGCATACGTTGTAAAAAAAAAAAAAAGAAAAACATAAGAAAAGGAAAAGTTGAGGACAGTCAGCTTCTAATCTTTCAGCCTGAGATGAGACCTCGTTGTTTTCCAGTGGAAATGTCTTATTTTACACTTTATCTGTAAAATCTCTTTTAATATGTACCAAACATTCACATACGAAAACATGAGGATCACTGCCTGCTTCCAGATGCTTCCTTTGTGTGTTTAAGAACAGACCCCTGTACCCATCGTGTCTGTGACCCACTGCGTGTAATGTTGCTGCAGCAGCAGTGCAGCAGCAGCATGCAGGTTTTTCTTTAGTCGCCTCAGGAGCAGAGTGAAGCTCTCAGCCTGTGGCAGCTCTGCTCACAGTACAGAAACTGCAGTCAGCTCTATTCCCTCAGCTCAGACATGTTTGGGCAGTAAAGCCAGAGGCGGGACTAAAAGTCATCTCTTTACTCTTTTAATAGAAAACACAACAGAAATGCAGATGAATGTGAACAAACTTCAGTCTGACGAAACAAAGACAAAAAGATTGGTTGTACATTCTTTGGGCTTATTTACAATATATAATTAATATATATAGTATTTATATTCACTGGTATTGCATGCTGTACAGTGCAGTTTGGACAATGATCCAGTTTTCCAAATTTTGGATCTGTGCAATAGTTTTGGAATGAAACAATGAAAATACAAATAAAGTGCAGACTCTGCTTTATTTCACAGGTTAAACAATATTATTCGATTTAGCATTAAGGAATAATTGTGCCTGATATCAGTGACTCAAATGATATTGGACAATACACTCTAAAGCTGGGAGTGGGCTGTTTAAAAAAATCATTTGAGTGAATATAGGACGACACTGTGAGGAAAAGCATCAGTTAACATAATAATTTCAAGTGCTGCTCATTAATTTGAAAAGTTAAACGTCAGACTGGAAAGAGTCTTTGCGTAAGCACAGAGATTATTCGGGTCAGAGACTGTCCCATCATGAAAGTAATAAAGACATCAACCAAAAGAATCTGAAATTCATTTGATTCGATATCCTCTGTGATAATCCTGATCCTGAAAACCCAAAGAAAGAAACAAAAAAAGCAACATTTTACAACTTCTCCTAACAACCTGGTCTTGTTAGGAGAGACGGCATCCATCCCACTTTGGATGGAGCAGCTCTCATTTCTAGAAATATGGACCAATTTATTAAACTCCCCAAAATATGACTATCCAGAGTTGGGACCAGGAAGCAGAGTTGCAGTCCTACACGCCTCTCTGCAGCTTCTCTCCTCCTGCTACCCCCCCAAAAACTCATCTCCATAGAGACTGTTTCAGCTCCCAAACAGACAAAAAACAAACTAAAAACCAGCAATAAACAACTTAAACATAAAAAATCACAAAGAAAGAACAATACAGTATCCACATCTGAACCAAAGAGTAAAACAGTGAAATGTGGATTATTAAATATTAGGTCTCTCTCCTCCAAGTCTCTGTTAGTACATGACTTAATAATTGATCAACAAATCGATTTACTCTGCCTTACAGAAACCTGGTTGCAGCCGGATGAGTATGTTAGTTTAAATGAATCAACACCCCCGAGTCATTCTAACTACCAGAAACCTCGAAGCACAGGCCGAGGGGGCGGTGTGGCAGCAATTTTTCACACCAGCCTATTAATCAACCAAAGACCCAGACAGACTTTTAATTCATTTGAAAGCCTGATGCTTAGCCTCGTCCACCCCAGCTGTAAAACTCAGAAACCAGTCTTACTTGTTATCATCTATCGTCCACCTGGGCCTTACACAGAGTTTCTCTCTGATTTCTCAGACTTTTTATCTGATTTAGTGCTCAGCTCAGATAAAATAATTATTGTGGGTGATTTTAACATCCATGTAGATGCTAAAAATGACAGGCTCAACATGGCATTTAATCTGTTATTAGACTCAATTGGCTTCTCTCAGAATGTAAAAGAACCCACCCACCACTTTAATCACACTCTACATCTTGTTTTAACATATGGCATAGAAACTGAACATTTAACAGTGTTTCCTGAAAACCCTCTGCTGTCTGATCATTTCCTGATAACATTTACATTTACAATAATTGATTACACAGCAGTGGAGAGTAGACTTTATCACAGTAGATGTCTTTCTGAAAGTGCTGTAACTAAGTTTAAGAATATAATCCACCCACTGTTATCATCTTCAATGCCCTGTACCAACATAGAGCAGAGCAGCTATCTGAACGCTACTCCAACAGAGGTCGATTATCTTGTTAATAATTTTACCTCCTCACTACGTACGACTCTGGATACTGTAGCTCCTGTGAAAACTAAGGCCTCAAATCAGAAGTACCTGACTCCGTGGTATAATTCTCAAACACGTAGCCTAAAGCAGATAACCCGTAAGCTGGAGAGGAAATGGCGTGTCACAAATTTAGAGGATCATCATTTAGCCTGGAGAAATAGTTTGCTGCTTTATAAGAAAGCCCTCCGCAAAGCCAGAACATCTTACTATTCATCACTGATTGAAGAAAATAAGAACAACCCCAGGTTTCTCTTCAGCACTGTAGCCAGGCTGACAAACAGTCAGAGCTCTACTGAGCCAACAATCCCTTTAACGTTAACTAGTTATGACTTCATGAACTTCTTCACAAATAAAATTTTTATCATTAGAGAAAAAATTACCAATAATCATCCCACAGATGTAATATCATCTACAGCTACTCTTAGTACCATTGATGTTAAGTTAGACTCTTTTTCTCCAATTGATCTTTCTGAGTTAACTTCAATAATTACTTCCTCCAAACCATCAACGTGTCTTTTAGACCCCATTCCTACAAAACTGCTCAAAGAAGTCCTGCCATTAATTAATTCTTCGATCTTAAGTATGATCAACCTATCTCTAATAATCGGCTATGTACCACAGGCCTTCAAGCTGGCTGTAGTTAAACCTTTACTCAAAAAGCCATCTCTAGACCCAGCTGTCTTAGCTAATTATAGGCCAATCTCCAACCTTCCTTTCATATCAAACATCCTTGAAAGAGTAGTTGTCAAACAGCTAACAGATCGTCTGCAGAGGAATGGCTTATTTGAAGAGTTTCAGTCAGGTTTCAGAGCTCATCACAGCACAGAAACAGCTTTAGTGAAGGTTACAAATGATCTTCTTATGGCCTCTGACAGTGGACTCATCTCTGTGCTTGTCCTGCTAGACCTCAGTGCTGCGTTCGATACTGTTGACCATAATATCCTATTAGAGCGATTAGAACATGCTGTAGGTATTACAGGTACTGCACTGCAGTGGTTTGTATCATATCTATCTAATAGACTCCAATTTGTACATGTAAATGGAGAGTCCTCTTCACACACTAAGGTCAATTATGGTGTTCCACAGGGTTCAGTGCTAGGACCAATTCTATTTACATTATACATGCTTCCCTTAGGCAGCATCATTAGAAGACATAGCATAAATTTTCACTGCTATGCAGATGACACGCAGCTCTATCTATCCATGAAGCCAGGTAACACACACCAATTAGTTAAACTGCAGGAATGTCTTAAAGACATAAAGACCTGGATGGCCGCTAACTTTCTGCTTCTTAATTCAGATAAAACTGAGGTTATTGTACTCGGCCCTGAAAATCTTAGAAATATGGTATCTAACCAGATTCTTACTCTGGATGGCATTACCTTGGCCTCCAGTAATGCTGTGAGGAACCTTGGAGTCATTTTTGACCAGGACATGTCCTTTAACGCACATATTAAACAAATATGTAAGACTGCTTTCTTCCATTTGCGCAACATCTCTAAAATTAGAAATATCCTGTCTCAGAGTGATGCTGAAAAACTAGTTCATCCCTTCATTGCTTCCAGGCTGGACTACTGTAATTCTTTATTATCAGGATGTCCTAAAAACTCACTGAAAACTCTTCAGCTAATCGAAAATGCTGCAGCAAGAGTCCTGACAGGGACTAGAAAGAGAGAGCAGATTTCTCCTGTTTTGGCTTCCCTTCATTGGCTTCCTGTTAAATCCAGAATTGAATTCAAAATCCTGCTCCTCACATACAAGGCCTTAAATAATCAGGCCCCATCTTATCTTAATGACCTTGTGGTACCATATCACCCTATTAGAGCACTTCGCTCTCGCTCTGCAGGCCTACTTGTTGTTCCTAGAGTATTTAAAAGTAGAATGGGAGGCAGAGCATTCAGTTTTCAGGCCCCTCTTCTGTGGAACCAGCTTCCAGTTTGGATTCGGGAGACAGACACTATCTCTACTTTCAAGATAAGGCTTAAAACTTTCCTTTTTGCTAAAGCATATAGTTAGGGCTGGACCAGGTGACCCTGAATCCTCCCTTAGTTATGCTGCAATAGACGTAGGCTGCCGGGGATTCCCATGATGCATTGAGTTTTTCCTTTCCAGTCACATTTCTCACTCACTATGTGTTAATAGACCTCTCTGCATCGAATCATATCTGTTATTAATCTCTGTCTCTCTTCCACAGCATGTCTTTCATCCTGTTTTCCTTCTTCACCCCAACCGGTCGCAGCAGATGGCCGCCCCTCCCTGAGCCTGGTTCTGCCGGAGGTTTCTTCCTGTTAAAAGGGAGTTTTTCCTTCCCACTGTCGCCAAAGTGCTTGCTCATAGGGGGTCATATGATATGATTGTTGGGGTTTTCTCTGTATTTATTATTGTGCGATCTATTGTACAATATAAAGCGCCTTGAGGCGACTTTTGTTGTGATTTGGCGCTGTATAAATAAAATTGAATTGAAATTGAATTGAATTGATAAATTAGGTCGTTGCTCAGTGTTTGCTCAGAGCCATGGAGAGAGTCTTCCTGTGAATCTGTTCCTGTGTTAAAAACTGCAGATAAATCAGGAGCAGGACCGACATCACTCACTCGGTGCACAAGTAGTCTACAAATAATATTTGCAAATATTTATGTAAATCAAACTGACTGATGTCGCTTTCTGAAGCACACACAGTTATCCAGCTGAGACGTGTGCATTGTTAATAAAGACCGTCCAGCTGCTGAGCTGCTGTTTCCATCGCTCTTTGTTCACATTTTATTCCCGCTCTTGCTTTTTTAATCACACTTTACTCCTCAGAGCCTCATTTCTGATTGGTGCATAGAACCAATGACAAATTACAATCATTCCCTTAAAACCTCAAATCATTACTTAGACCAGAGAACTGGCACTGACTGAGATTGCATTTATCTAATCAGTGCTTTCTCTCTGTAATACTGGATGTTGTGGGTTACAGCTGTGGGTTGCTGTCTGTCACGAGTTACACTACATTGCTGTTTATTGCTGTTAAAGTGATGGTTGCATGCATGTGTCTCTTTTGACATATGTCTTGGCATTTCATTGTCTCAGACTGTTTAAAGCCAGTATGAATTTAATCAGCACATGTAAACAATCTGCAAAGAGGGTGACGGGAGAAAAATGGGAAATGGAACTATCTTAAGCAATCCCACTCAGAGATTTCCACTTTGAACCAGTAGCATGGGTGATAATGGTATGCAGCAAAAATAGAGACAGGTTGGTCCTGCCACTGAGTGCAAACACAGACTGAACTGTAGAGTAAACATCATTTATTCTTATGTTCCATCCATGAAGAACACCTGCAGCTTAGTTATGAGGTGGCGTCTCTGGGTCATCTGCTTTGCCTTCTCCAGAGCATCACCTGTCTGGCAGTGATTTGTGGGCTGAAGCCAGGTGTTTTACATCGGGTTTTCCAACAGCTACAGGTAGACTGCATTTCTGTTTCCATGTTTGGTCGCCTTTTTGTTATAGTTTGTGGTTTGGAGACAAACACAGAGACAAGACTGAGATGAAGTGTGCAGAGCAGGGATAGAGGATGCTGAATATGGGTAGGTTTAGTGTAGGAGGAAAAGAGAAAGACCTCAGAGAAGATGGATGTAGTGAAGGAGGACATGTAGAGGGTTGGTGTGACAGAGGAGGGCTCAGTATAGGGTAAGATGGGGGTCAAATATATAGTGAAATATGTAATTCATGCTAAATACTAAGATTGTTTCGTAATGCTTCCAACAGAATGTTACTATATTTGAGGAACAGTGTACTGACACTAGCGCTCAGCCTGCGATCGGATTTGATTAGACTGACCCACAAACTTTGTGTAGATATTTGAACGACTACTGAGTCCAGCTCAAGTTCAGCTGGAGACTGTCTGAGTGTAAGCCTTGAGACAGCAGAAGAGCAGCCCGTCTGTAGGGAAACACCAGCATGTGAGGACCAGAGACAGGAATATCAAAATAAGATTCGGGGAACTTCATTCTACTAAAACTAATCAGATTGGTTGGATTTTTCTCTTAAATGAAAAATTACAAATAATCCATCCATCCACTCCACAAATCAATCCCCGGCTACCAAGACTGGCAACTGGGACATGGAATATCACCTCTGGTGGGGAAGGAGCCTGAATTAGTGCGTGAGATTGAGACGTACCGGCAAGATATAGTAGATCTCACCTCAACGCATGGCTTGGGCTCTGGAACCAGTCTCCTGGAGAGGGGCTGTCCCAGTCTGGAGTTGCCCTTGGTGAGAGCCAGCGGGCTGGGGTGGGTATCTTGGTATCCCCTCGGCTTGCTGCCTGTATGTTGGCGTTTATCCCAGTGAACGAGAGGGTTTGTTCCCTACGCCTCCAGGTCAGGGAACGAGTCTTCCGGGGAGTGCTTATGCACCGAGTGGCGGTTCAGAGTACCCAGCCTTCTTGGAGTCCCTGGGTGGGGTACTGGAGGGTGCTCCACCTGGGGACTCTGTTGTCCTACTGGGAGACTTCAATGCTCACGTGGGCAATAACAGTGAGACCTGGAGTGGTATGGTTGGGAGGAACGGCCTCCTGGATCTGAACCCGAGCGGTGTTTTGTTATTGGACTCCTGTGTAAACCACAGTTTGTCCATAACAGACAACATGTTCGAACATAAGAGTGTCCATGAGTTATGGCCGCCGGCTGATGATCGATTTTGTAATTGTATCATCAGACCTGAGCCCATATGTTCTGGACACTCTGGTAAAGAGAGGGCCTGAGCTGTCAACTGATCACCACCTGGTGGTGAGTTGGATCAGGTGGCGGGGGAGGATGCTGGACAGACCTGGCATGCATAAACTATAGTGAGGGTGTGCTGGGAACACCTGGCAGAGGCCCCGGTCCACAAGATCTTCAACGCACACCTCCGGCAGAGCCTCAACAGCAATCCGAGGGAGACTGAGGACATTGAGTCCGAATGGACCATGTTCAGCATCTCCATTGCCAAAGTCACTGCACTGAGCTGCAGTCGCAAGAGCTGCGTGGTTGGTGCCTGTTATGGTGGTAAACATTGAACCAAATGGTGGACACCAGAGATGAGGGGAGCCACCAGACTGAATAAGGAGTCCTATTGGGCTTGGTTAGCCTGTGTGACTTTGGAGGCAGCTGATAGGTACTGACAGACCAAGCGGAACGCTGCTTGGGCGGTAGCTGAAGCAAAAACCCGTGTGTGGGAGGAGTTTGGAGAGGCCATGGAAAAAGACTTTCGGACTGCCTCAAAGAGATTCTTGCAAACCGTCAGGCAACTCAGGAGGGGAAAGCTGTGCACTGTGTATAGTGCGGGTGGAGAACTGTTGACTTTGACTGAGAAAATTGTCGTGCCGTGGAAGGAACACTTTGAGGACCTCCTTAATCCCACTGGCACGTCTTCCGTGGAGGAAGCAGAGTCTGGGGATGAAGGGGATGACCCATCAATCTCCGAAGGTCACTGTGGCAGTTAAACAACTCCTTGGTGGCAGAACCCCTGGTGTGGATGAGGTCCACCCCGAGTTCCTGAAGGCTCTGGATGTTGTAGGGCTGTCTTGGTTAACACGTCTCTACAATGTTGCGTGGAGATCAGGGGCGGTACCTCTGGATTGGCAGGCCGGGGTGGTGTTTCCCATCTTTAAGAAAGGGGAACCGCAGGGTGTGTTCCAGCTATAGGAGCATCACACTCCTCAGCCTCCCTGGGAAAGTCGATGCCGGGGTGCTGGAAAGGAGAGTCCGTCCGTTAGTCGAACCTCGGATACAGGAGGAACAATGCGGTTTTCGTCCTGGTCGTGGAACACTGGATACAAATAATCCCAGAATATAAATGCCATTATACATTAAATACTACAAACTTTGGTGTAACACGATAAATACACTTACTTGATATTATAGTTTTTATTATCTTATAAAAATGTGATGTATATTATATTCATCTTATAATGTCATCAACTGACTGAGAAATTAAACAATTCAAACATAATCCAGTCCTGCAGATGTGACTCTGTGTGTGTGTGTTTGTGTGTGTAGGTGTGTGTGTGTGTGTGTGTGTGTGTGTGTAATGGTGATAAATTGTTTCTTGCCAGCGATGTCTCAGTGGATGCAGATGTGCCTCCTTGCCCCCACCTTCTCCCCTCTAGGTTCGCACACTCATTAATTAACAAGAATTAATGGTTTTATCAGCAGCCAGTAAGTAAAAGATTGATGCTGTCAGCCAGTCTACTTTATCTCTTATCACACAGTGTGAAAATGTCAAGCAGGCTGAAGCCAAATTAGCCGGCACATCACACTCCATCCCTGTCAGAAATAATCTGCGGGTTGCCCAATTAACACACATCCAGCTAAAGAGCCACACACACAACAAAAATGACACTGTTGTTATTCGCCCTCCTGTTGTGTTTGCTTCCTCTGTTCCTCTCTCTGCTGCTCTGCCCTCTCCCTCCTTCACCCATCCTGTTCCTCCCTCTCTCAGGTGCGCCAGGTGAGGTGATGGATGATTGCTCGGGGCTTCATTTAACAGGCTGGGAGTGTGTGCGGCTTCCAGTCCCTGCTTTCTGGTCAGGATGTAGTAGGAGGAAAGAGGCTCTGTGTGTGTGTGTGTGTGTGTGTGTGTGTGTGTGTTTGTGTTTGTGTTTGTGTTCATTAGTCCTGCAGACCTTTAGTTTTGCTTTGCCTGTTTAAATTAAATCGTTCCTTCTTGCAAACAGAGATTCAGCGGTGCTGTTTTCCTTACATGATGCAGTCATAACAGCTGTCTCACTCACAGTGATGCGTTAAAGTCACAGGCCTCTCAGAGATGCAGAGTGCTCTCTTTTGCCTTGGACAGACACTGGGTCACAGCACTGGTGAAGTTATTTACTGGCCAGACTGAAAACACAACACAAAGCTCTCAAATGGGGTACAATCCGTGGTCTCTGGGCTGATATTGGGACACCTTGTTCGTATCTCTGTGGAGCTGGTAGCTTATTTTTGACACATTGGGATGAAAATATTTATCCACACATAAATCCAGACTCTGAATCTTATACAAAAATCCACTTCACAACTCTAGTAATCTAGATATGCACAAACACAAAGGTACAGCCACATATGAGCACGCACCCTTCTACAGTGTGGCTGTTGAGTCTTCCTACCTGGAATTCTCTGGAATATGCCAGTGTTGGCTGTTTGTAACCTGCACCTCTGAGGACAAGAAGCACAATAACAAAGGCAGAGACAGAGGGACGTTTCAGATAGCCTGGCAGCTGTGTTGAAGCCCCGGTGGAGGATGTTCCTTAATTGAAACTGTAGGTGTTAGCAGCTGCTGACTGCTGTGTCAGAAAGCCATGCAGTGAACATCCCTAGCTTCAGGGACGTACAGCAGATGAAGAGCTAAACAGTGCTCCAAGCTCTCCTGTGAGATGTTCAGCAGTTTGATCGCTCTCTCAAAGTCAGTCAAGTCTCATAATAATACTAACAGAACGGCTTGTTGAAGAAAGAGAAGGAAAAGCTACAAGAACAAGGAGGAAAAAGAAAGAAGCAGCAGAAGGCTAAGCACACACTTCAAACACTTCTCCTGCCTCTGTCAAATGTAAGTGATGAATGACAAAGGCAACAGGGTGCAACAACTGATTCATGTGGCCCCCTGAGAAGAGAGACCAATCTGAATCCTCCATCCTAAATTCTCAACACCTCCTGCATTTCCCCCGATCGTAATGGCTTCAACGATCCTATCTGTCTAATGTAGGCGCTGTAATATAGACCGAAAAGATTTCTTCAGCTCTGCGAGCTGCAGATTTATTGATCTATACATGGAGCACATATAAAAGAAACAAAAACACATATAATAAACCTTTGATTGGATTTGTATGTGTGAACAACCATCAGTGTTATATATCATTTTTCCCTCTGCATTGTTTCGTGTGTAAATGTTGGACTTTAGTCTCTTGTTTCAGGTGCTGTGTGCAGCAGTGTACTGTAGTCTTTCTATCTTGGAAGTAAATCCCAGCATTGCATTCCCACATGCTGGTTTATCTTGGTTTTTCTTTTTTGTTTGTTTTTACTAAACCTTGCTTGACTTCAGTGGTTACTCAGAAGGTTGGGTTGTCTGCTGATTAGGAGGCTGTTGGTTCAGTTCCCTCCTCTAGTCTGCTTGTTGAAGAATCTTTGGACAGGATATGAAACCCAACCACTAACACATGCCATTAAAAAGCTCATGTATGAATCTGTGTGTGAATGAGGCTTGTAGTGCTCAAGAACCAGTCAATCTGCAGATCATCAACTCTCTACAGATGTGTAGGAAATGGAAATGGAGTGGACCGACATTTATATAACACTGTTTAGTCTCACTGACCACACAAACAAGCCTCACAACTTTTTTACACAGCAGTTTATCGACCTTACGTCCACACCTGTGGCCAATTTAGAATCACTGGTTAATCAAACATGTACTTCTACCCAAAGTGTAAAAAGAAAAGTCAAAATAATGCCAAGCTGAATAGCTGGATGGGAGTTCAGCTCATGTAACTTTATAGTAGAAAGTCTGATGAATCCCACATTGGGTGTGATGGTAACCAGGGGCTTCAAAAACACATTGTGAATATCTTGATGTATTGAGGAAGTACAGCCCTACAAACACAGTACAAACTGTGTATAATAGTTTAAAATTTCAAATGTGAGAATCTGTGATGAATAGATTAGTACATGACTTGTCCCAGAAACAACATGCATGCTGACGCTCATTAATAAATGTTCTTATTTATATATAAGCACGTTTTCATTATGAGCTGACATCAGGACAACAAAACAATAATGTAGCATTATAATAACAGTCAGGTGAGATCCAAACACCAGCCAACAGAGAAGTCGTAGTCCAATAATGATATTACTGTAACCGCATGTTTTATTACCCATAAATAAAGAGCAGGAGTGTTTGTGGATGTTCTGATCCTGGAACTGTTTGCTGAGTCAATTTGGGACTCAGCAGGGTGTGAGTTGAAATATGCAAATGAGTAGCAGCAGGAAATGAAAAATGTCTTTGAAGTGTAAGTCTGATAGTTTGCTTTGGATTTGCCGGGTAAACAGGCGAAGCAAACTAAAGCCTCTGGGTAAATGACAAACACGGATATCAGCAGTCAAGGGAGCCCAGCCACTCAGCAATTTGTGCTTGTGTACACTGCAGTAGCCACGCTGTGTCTTACATTGAAATCTCCTTCAGCAGAAAGCAGAGCTCAGCATTAACAAGTTCAGCAAGGGAGCGCAGAAAGCAGAAAGCGTGATGGGCTCTGATGGCCAAGATGGAGTAACGTCCTTTACAACAGACTCAATGAATCCCTGAAAACTAACTTAATTTAAAAACCAGTTTAAAAATGTCAAACATCACAGCATCGAGTTATTCCTGTAAATGTGGTGGCAAAAGTGTTGCTCTGTCAGAAAGTTTGTCTCCATCATAGTAGAAGTTTGGGATTTAACAGTATCTGTGCTGCATGTATCTGACTCCAGCCAGGTTTGACAAAAAGATGGAGGTCTGCCCAGCACTGATTAAGAATCCCGAGGGTATAGTGTGATCTGCTCACACTTCATCAGTGTGAGAGTGACCAGGTGATTGACTGCAACCTTTCTTCTGCTGTGGCATCGCCTCTAGAGAATCAGCATTTTGCTCCCTGTCCTGAGACTCATATTTCTTACAGGTCCATCCGAACACTTTCACCTGTGCTGACCAAGTCTGCTACTCCACGTAGCCCTGTTCCCAGGGCAGCAGTGCTCCAGCCTTTCCCTGCACCCATACCGGTGCCTCAGGTGAGGGTGAGCTGGTTCCTGTGTCAGTTCCCAGGCCAGCTGAGGCTTCGCTCGTTTCCCTGGGTTGGGACAGTGGCCTTTTTTGGCCTTCAAGGCTGTTTTCACCAAGTTCTTGGACTTGCTTCTTGCTCCTGGGTTTTAAGAGTTCCCCTGTCCAGAAGAGAGATATCGTAGGAACAGCAAAGATGCTGCGCAGGACTCTCAACTCCCCTGGTAGTGTGTGTGTGTGTGTGTGTGTGTGTGTGTGTGTGCTGAACCAGAGTTTTCTTCATGTAACAGTACTAATTTGGCCACCTACAGCCTCGCCTACATTAACTGCCTTGTTTTTGTCATTGCCTTTCTGTCGTACAGTCTTAACACACACGCACAATCAAATATCTGCCATATTTGATTGACAAAGGTATGAAACACGCCTCTGAATATACTGAAGTGCTGTCTTGACTGATAGCAATTAGCATGCTGTAATGGTAACAGCTGTTTGGGGTGTCAGGAGGCTGCTACTGTACCTGATGGCCACCACACCATCTGCTGCCTGTAGGAGAGAGACGATGATGACGACTATGATGATATGTCTGTGTGTGTGTGTGTGTGTGTGTGCGTGCGTGCGTGTGTGCGTGTACGTGTGTGCGTGTGTGTGTGTGTATATAAGATATTTACAAAAAAAAAAAAATCTAAATCCCACCTGAGATTACGAGAGCTAAAGTGTGATACAGTAGGGAGTGTGTATCCAACCACTGCATGTGTGTGTGCGTGCCATCTTGGCAGCTTGTTAATGGTAAACCCAGGTCCTTTGAGCAGTCTTTTGGCTGTATTATTAATGATGTCATGTCCCTTCATGTCTCCTAATGGCACTGCAAGTCCATCTGTAAAGACCGAATGTCCCAAAACAGCCCACTCAGTGACTGTGTGTCAAAGCCTGTGATTGTGGCTGTGCCTGGTGTGTGTGCACACGGCTGCGAATGGCAATCACTTTGTCCTTGGAGACCGTTGGTCATTGAAGGCCTGTCCATGTGTCCATCTGTGCACTGCAGGGTGAGCGAGTTCACCCTGTGTGTTTGTGCTTGTGTGTGTTTTCCTCTTGGTCTTAGTCTGCCAGCCAGTGCCCTGTGTCACACTCTGGTGTCCAGTCCTGCCATCTATGTGCTTTATTAGGAGACATTCAGATGATGTGTGGGTCTTATCTGTGGTAGTTTACATTATGTTTTTCATATAGCATTAACTTAAAGAAACAGTGGAATAAAAGACCATCTATAATCTCCAAATGTGCTGTTTTATGAACCTATGCACTGCTCACTGAGTGGTGACAGTTCAGCGGGGTCCCATTACAGAGTGGCAGAACGGCAGAGAGCCTGTCTGCATGCAGGCAAACAGATGGGTGATTATTAGCTCTCAGTCAAGATAAATACTTTATGTTTGGGAAAATCTTTACATTTGAAGTTCAATTTAAAGTAATGACATCGTCCACAGTGTGTCACCACACCAGCTTCATTAAACTGGTCAGAAAATACTGAATGGTTTCAAGATGGTATTTTGGCAAATGTATTTCTTTTTTCTGCACTGCAAAAACCTGTTGAAAAGAACTATTTATAAGATATCAGGCAATGCAGAGAGGTCTATTAACACATAGTGAGTGAAGAAGAAACACCCAGTGCATCATGGGAATCCCCCAGCAGCCTACACCTATTGCAGCAAAACTAAGGGAGGATTCAGGGTCACCTGGTCCAGCCCTAACTATATGCTTTAGCAAAAAGGAAAGTTTGAAGCCTAATCTTAAAAGTAGAGATAGTGTCTGTCTCCTAGGGTCTGACCTAACCTAACAATATAAAGCTTGTTGTGGTTGTGATTTGTGAATTGAACTGGATTATGCATCTCAGCATCATCTGATCATCTCTGTGATTAATAATGGCTGCTGTCATTGCTCTCATTCCTAAGAATAATAATAATAATAATGATAATCATGTATACTTTATTGATCCCTATAGGGATCGCAAACGCCCGATCACCTCTATGAACCAGCCTTGACTTTGGTGTAGCCAAAAGCAAAAGATCACCTGATCTAAGAGCTGTAGCAGGCCTATGTGGCTGCAGTGAGTCAGACAGATACTCTGGGGCCTGTCCATTCAGAGTGACTTCATTATGTTTCCACAGCTGGATCTGAATTATATTCCTTCATCAGATGGTGAGCACAAGGACCCGTGTGGACATCAGCGTGCCTGCGCAGAACCATCCACAGAGGTTTTGCATAAAGTGCGCATGCATCGCAGGCGGCGGTCTTCAAGAGGACATCGGAGAAGTTTAAAAGGAATGACTGCTTGGCTGTCATGTTTCCAGATGTCCGTGTCCACAACAGAGTATAATCAAGGCTTCAGCCCAGACCAAAGACCATAATGAAGCTAGTTATGCAGCCGTGGTTAGTGAGCTAGGCTCTGATCAGGCCAGCGTCACCTCCCCCCGACATTCCCATCTGTCTAGGGGAAGCTGCCACCCTTGCACCTCAGCCAGCAAGACATAAGGCAGAAGCTGCAGGTAGGTGTGTGTGTGTGTGTGTGTGTGTGTGTGTGTGTGTGTGTGTTCTTGTGCTCGTGTACTCCTAGATATGCTGGAAAGAGGTGTGTGTTTTGGTAAACAGCATTCGTGGGGTCGCCCCTCTGTCACCACGTTACAGTCATTCTGTGACTCTTTCTGTGTTGTGTTACTTGGATCCACCTGTGGACAATCTTAAAAACTGAGACTGTGCTTTAGAGTTTAGTGCTAACGTTTCTGCTCTGTCTCCAGTATGTGGATGTGCTCCTCAGCATCAAAGCTGTGTCAGAAACCAAACTGCTCAAAACAGTTTGACAGTTTTAGTATTAAGAATGACATTATGACTTCACTGAGGCCCGGATCAGTGCTGATCAATGTTGTGACCACGGTCAGCGTTTCTGTTCTCATCCTTTTAAGTTCTCCTTACAGTAAACTAGCAACAAGTGCACAGCTGAGATTCACACCACTGAACCTTTGTTTCTTCCTGTAGCTCACTGAAGGTCTGCAGGCATTATAATCAAACAGTAATGAGCAGCACAAGGAGGACTGTTAGAGTGACACAGCTTACTGAAAAGCATGCAGAACTCAGAATCAGCTGCACTGAAGGCTCATTGGTTGGTGACTATTTCCTGTGACCAACAATGATTGTGAGGTACACCAAATGGTTAAAGAGATTTGCAACCACTGTCCAGCGTCATCTGTCACTGTACAAACACAAAGTGAAGATGTCAAGTCAAAGCATATTTCATGTCATGAAATTAATATATATTTTAAGGCTTATTTTGCTGATTATATTGTTTTAGGTATAAAAGAAGGCCAGCTTTGAGACTAGGTCACATTCTGACAGGAAACTGGATGTTTTTTTGTAGAGTATGAGCAACAGACAGAGTGAAACTAAGTTCAGATAGGTTGCCCTGGCAACAGGCCTTAGAAAGGGGAAGTTCTTGCAAGCTGCACAGGAAGTTCTAGTGCACAGGCATATTAATAAATAAGACACAGAAAAGAGGAACTGAGTAGAAGGAGTTTGTTTGTAATGAAACTGTGTGTGACGTCTGGAGTACAGAAATAACATCATATAAGACACATGTTGAGCTTAAAATGTTAGAGATCCTGCAACTGGCGTTTGGGCTGTGCGGGGCTCTCTCTCTTCCGGAAGATGATTGAATAAAAGGAATATAAAATGTTTTGACCACTATGAGTCGGGTTTTCTCTGTTCTGTCATGGGGACAAAAGGATCGGGGTTTAATATTTGGTGTTTCCGCCCGGTTCCTCGTGTAACAGAGAGAACAAATGTGGCCGAAGGTTGGATCTGATATGAGGCGAACAGGAGACTGGTCTAAAAGATTTAAAGGTGGCACAAACCTGTTCAAAAAAGCAAATTTGTGCATATTGGCTGAATTCTAAATTATCTGTTCGCTGAGTGGATGATCTTAATTATCAAATTGGCTCAGTAGTGGTAAAACTAAAGTCTTGAGAATAAGGAAAAGCTTTGAAGTAATGATAATGAAATGTTGAAAGTAACAGTACTGAGAATTTAAAGCAGTTGGACTGCTAAGAGAATTTAAAGCAGTTGGACTGCTAACTGAATATAGAAAATAGGGAATTGGTCATTTTGTGGGTTAGAGTCCCCATTGGTCATAAGGTTGGACCTGCGTCAGTCATACCCTTTTTCTGGGGTTTTGACTGTTGTTTCAAATTATTATAAATTTTCCTAGGACGGCAGCGAGGCTGCTAAGAAGAGCATAGCTCGGAGGTTACGCTCCCTCCTTGTCGTGGACGCGCGGCATTGACCTCTCGGCGAAGAGGGATAGTTCAGTTGGCCACTGTGAGATACGGGGCATCTCAGAATCAGCTAAGTGATTGGATCACTTGACCGTTTGGAACGGTATCTGTGCTTTTTTGGGCAGCAAAGCTTGGAGCTTGGGCCTTGGAGGCTTTTAAATTGAGTTAGGGACCTTAGAGATTAGGCCAGAGACAGTTTGGAACTGATACTGGTTAACTGATCACAAAAAAGTTGGACTTTATCGGTTGGACCGTTAATTTAAATTTGTCGAAATTGTGTAGGTGTTAATAGGCCTGATAATCTCTGCAGTTGTAATTATAAGACGTCTTTGTAATATAAAATAAGAGATCTTTGTGTGAAAGGAGTATGTGAGTCAGGAGGGACCTGCAGGGTTGTTGCTATTTTGAGGTTGTCTGTGTGTGTGTGAAAATGCAAATGAGGAAGCTGTGAACTGCTTAAACCACCGTTGGTTTCACAAATACTGCTGCGAACATTGTTGAATGCGTGTGTTTAAGACGTTGTTTATGTTTATTAGAGGGCTATAAATAAAGCTTTGAGTTGTTGCAGTATGTATAGTAATTGACTGAGTTTTGATATGTATTAAGTGCACTGTACAGTACCTAAGACTAATATATTACTTTCAGTAATAGTAACCTCTCTTCAGCAATAAATGCTGGTGTGTTTTATTTTTTCCATTTTTTGTGTGTGCTGTGAGAATTATTAGAGGGATCAATTGTTTTTCTTTCACTTGTTTTTTTGATTATGAAAAGCATGTCTGATAAAATACTCTTCGGAAAACGTATTTTGAGTGATTCTAAGTGTGTGAATGTTGTTCTGGATTTGAATGATTGTGTGTGATTTGTACCAAATAATAAATAAGTAATATTAACAAAAGAGGGTTCATAGTAGAGTGCGTGAAAAAGTGGAAGTTTGAGAGAAAAGGCGGTGTGTGTGAGACGATTCCTGATGTCTGAAAGAGCTCTGCTGAGCACACTGAAGACTGTGATGTGAATGCTGGCAAATGCAAAGAATTTAGTACATTTAAAAGTGTGTGCGTGAAATAAGGGTGCATTGTTTTTAGATTAAGACTTAGCAGAACTACAGAGGATTTGTAAACTGTAAATACAAGAAAAAACAAGAGTTTGATCACCCTGAAGAAATAGGAAGGAGAGAAACAGAAAATGTGAGTCTGTGTAGCTGCGTGTGTGTGACAGGAACTTTGCATACCCATAAAAGGTGTGTCAATTGTGTACCCAGAGAAGAGAGAGAAGACTTAAACTCTAGGCAGATGAAGCGAATGGATGTTTTAAGAAAAGAAATGAAAAGGATATTAATTGAATGTTTTAGTGTGTTAATACAGGTGGATTTCTCTCAACCTGGAAACTTGAGTACAGCGGCAAAAGGATAGATTAACAGAATTGGGAGGAAAACGGGCCAGGCTTTGGCTAAAATTTTACTGCTTGACCTCTCACTTTGTCCCGACCCTGAGAAGAAGCTTAAAGGACAGTTAATCTCCTGATGAAGACCGACAGAACATCATGGACTTGAAGAGATAACAGCAGGCAAAAGACAGTGCAACTGAACCATAACACTGACGACTCCAGCAGCAGCATGAAAGAAAGCACGTGATGCAACATGCATGGTGAACTGCAGGCTGGTAAGAACAGTGTGACATGACTGTTTGAAGGCAGTGGACACTGAGTTGATATTTGCCATGCTGGGAGTTTAACCTACAAGAAAAGACTGAAAAGATCAACGGAGAAGAAAAAGAGAAGAAGAAACAGCTGCCTGTGTTTGCGGGAGATTTGAAGGCCACACAGGACACTGTGAGAAGAGGGACAGGGACCAGTCAGAGGTCAAGCCTGGACGAGTTTGAGTGCGAGAATACAGGATATAACTGGATTGAAATTGAAGGCTGAACTCATGGAGGTTTAGGGATGTCCCCCAGATCACAACAAAGAGGTAAACAAAAAGAAAAGGTAAAATAAAGAGAGGAACTAGCAGACCTGGATCAATTTTCCACATGCAGCGGTCGGAAGAAAGTTATAGGTTAACATGACTGGCGTAACTAATTCTGATATGAGAGCTCTAACTCCTGGCTGAAGACAAGGAATGCTGTTATTTAAGGTGGGAAATCAAACTTTGGGTTAGCAAACCGGGGAAAGAAAACTGACTTTTTAAGTGGAGAATTGTGAAGGAGTCTGGAACACTGGAAAAGAAACATTTACAGAAAATCACACAGACAAATAGAAAATGCATTAACCTTACAAATACAAGAGAGCTCATGAGGATTAGACAGTTTGTTGAGCATGTGAGTCTGTTTATCAGTGTTGAAGTAGTGTGAATTTAACACATTTAAACCCTGAAGTAGTTTTAAAAGAGTGAATTGGAAGTGTTCTTGCGTTGATTGAACAAAACAGGTGAATACTGTAGGAAGAAAATAAAATAATTTAATAATGTGGTAAGATTTGAATATGCCTTTCTCTTGTCACGGTGACTTCCTGAGATATGACTCAGTATGCAAATTAGCTGAAATGAGTGGTGACAAAGAAGCTTCCTGTGTGTATGTGTGTCAGAGGCGTCAACTGGAGGAAACAAGGTCTGTTCAGAAGTGCAGAGTTGGACAAGAAATGTATAATTTAGTGATGATACATTGTTATAACGTGTTTATATCTTATGCTAGATCTAAGTATGTTAAAGTGCTTAAAGGGGAACATTACTGTGTGCAAACTGTGTGGCTTTTAACAAGATTTTCTGTGTATTTAGCAGGTGAAATTATATCTGTTGACCTCGGACTCTCAGGACGCTGTGGAATCTGAGGCCAACCACTAGATATGATGTGGGGAAAATGAACAGAGGGAGTGATTTTAAGTCTGATTTCAGACTATGTAAGTATTAATTAAACCAAGAGTAGGGCATAACTTTTGTGGCCCTGAAGTTCTAATCTCGATAGCAAATCGATAGATTAATAAGTAAAATTTTTGTGTGTTTAAGATCTTTGGAGTTGTTGTTTTAGTGATGGGTTGATTGTGTTGGTTAGGTTTGGGTTGTTTTCTTATTTTAATAGAGGGAGTTTTATTAAACATGGACATGTCTAGAATTGGGCCCATTATTTTTGTAACAGTGCACTTAAAGAAAACCTGTCAGGTGGTTTTGTTTTGTGCTTTGACGAGCTGATAATCAGCTGTCTTTTTCTTATTTTTGTTCTAAGCAGGCCTGAAGGGGGGTGAATTAACAGCGCTGAAAATTTTCGGGAGAACAAATATAAGGTGGGCTTTCCAGATTACAACTGGCTGAGGAGAAGGCTACCTGTGGGGACCTGATTAGGTTGAAAGTCCCTGTCTAAAAGGACTGCAGCGAGCCAATCCAGTCCAAAAGCATAAAGAACTATTTTCCTAAAAAAACAAAATAAAACAAATGAATGAGCTCATGTTGCTGAGGCTGGAGAATCTGATTATTTGCGCAGGAGTCTCCACAATCAGCAATATCTGGTGTGAATGTGTGTGAGTGAATGTGTGTGACTGGACCAAGGTTGGGATGAATAAATGTGGAAAAACAATTTACCATGCCAGGAAGAGGAAGGGGATGCTTTGCTTTGCTTTGCTTTTGGCCAGAGCAGGAGGTGGAGAGAGAACAGAGGGGAGACTGAAGGTTTACATAAGAGTGTGGAGCTGAAGACTAAGTTTGGGTCGCTGATGTTTGCTTTAAAAAGAAAATTTCTGTTTTATTGACTGGGGTTAGAGTATGGTATTATATTATATTGTTGGGAGAATGCCAAATGCTAAAGGGGAAACATTTTTTGATACAACTAATGGTTCCATTAATTGAAGAGACACATGACTGATAACTGTTCTGTTTTAGGTTTTCTTTCTTATAACACAGATTGGATCAGGAGTGGGGAAAACTGAGTATGAAATGTGAAGTTCAGGTTAACACACAGGTTTTGTTTCTAGGAAGTTCCAAGGATGCAGGCTGTGGATGGAGCCAGGAGTTCAAAAAGAGCTGACATGATGATTAAATTGATTTCATTCCTTAAACACAGGTTTGCAGGCCCGGAGCAGATCTACCTGAGAGGAGGACTGCTGAGGGGTTTTGACAAATGATATGACTAACCTTTTTCTTTTAATTTCCTAAGCTCGGGTGAAGCATTTTGAGATTGACACATAAGATGTGTCAAAAAGGGGGGATTTAAGGTTTAATTTGAAATGGGTTTTAGGATCATTTTATGACTTTGGGGGGTTTTGATCATTTAGATATGGTAAAACTGAGGCAGAAATTGTTATTTTCATGTTTAAGTTAAAGGATTAAAATGAATTGAATCCTGTTTAGAAGATAAAATGCCAGTGTTCATAAGAAGCTGTACACCAAACTTAAAGGGAAACTGCGGGACACTTTGAATAAAAGATATGCTTTGGGGAAACTAGCGAAGATTTTAGGAGTAGAAAATGTTTGATTTCTTTTTGATTTCTAGGATAAGTGGTTATAATGCAGGCTTACACATACAGATATTACATAGATTTATTTCTAGGGTAGAGGAGAGAGCTTCTTAAGAGGGTGTTAAAAGTGTCGCTGACCCAAATGAATAATATTGAAGATTATATACGTAGAAATGATTTTTTTTACACATTGCGATTGTGCTCATGAAAGAGTTGATGCCCAGTCTATTCAAGGTTTTGAGCTTCGCTGAGCGCTATGACTCAGTTGATATATTGAGGGTGACTTACAGCATAGAAGGCCGCACACGCTTACAAACACATAGAATTCATAAACCTGGCAGGCCAAAGGCCTGAAATTCATTTAGCTCCTAACTGGATTTGAGCTTGCCTAGTAACAAGTGACAGAAAGAGGAACGTCTCTGTCTGTTTTATGGTTTATAGCTTACCCTGGGTGTGTTTAATAGAATTAAAAGTGTTGCTCACACACATAAAGGGCTTTGAGATTAAGTAAAGTTAATATAAAGGATAGAGCCCAGAACATGATATTGTGAACCACATTTTTAAATAATTAAGGGAAAAACAGATGAACACAGTAGATTAGTGAGGTGCAGCAGAGAGGGGTGTTTTGTTTTCTATCGTTTACAGGAGAAGATTGTAGGACAACAGCGATCACAGGGGTGGCGAGAATCCTGGGAGCCCGAGACCGAATGGAACCAACCAGAGAAAGGGGAACCCCAAAAGAAGAGAGCACAGACAACCATTGTTCCAGAAAATGTGTTTAGGAGATTAAAAGCTCGTTAGACAAAGGTTAAATGTGGGCATAAAAGATGTGAGTTACCCGTTAAAGGGGGGGCGAAGAAACCAGGCCTAACTTTTAAATATGAAAAGGGTCAAGTCTATAGAGGATGTTACGAAAGGTTGAGAAAACAATGTAGGACCTTTTACCAGGAAAAGCTAATGGTATGTGTTTAGGCTTTACAATGTGCACTGAGGGAAGTCAGGAATAGTTTTAAACTGGGATTGAAAGAAAATTAAACTGGGATTCTAGTTGAAAAGGGGATGTCGGAAGTAGATTTAGGACAGCTCACAGCCTGGCGTAAATGCGAGGTGCTGTCTCACAGCTTGATTTATGGGCATGATTTGTTTAGTTATATTTCTATTATTTTCACATGCAAGTAACCTTATTGGGATAAATTAGGGTTTATGTCGTCTTTTAAAAAAGACGAAAAGGGGGAGAACTGTCATGAAATTAATATATATTTTAAGGCTTATTTTGCTGATTATATTGTTTCAGGCATAAAAGAAGGCCAGCTTTCAGACTAGGCCACATTCTGACAGGAAACTGGATGTTTTTTTGTAGAGTATGAGCAACAGACAGAGTGAAACTAAGTTCAGATAGGTTGCCCTGGCAACAGGCCTTAGAAAGGGGAAGTTCTTGCAAGCTGCACAGGAAGTTCTAGTGCACAGGCATATTAATAAATAAGACACAGAAAAGAGGAACTGAGTAGAAGGAGTTTGTTTGTAATGAAACTGTGTGTGACGTGTGGAGTACAGAAATAACATCATATAAGACACATGTTGAGCTTAAAATGTTAGAGATCCTGCAACTGGCGTTTGGGCTGTGCGGGGCTCTCTCTCTTCCGGAAGATGATTGAATAAAAGGAATATAAAATGTTTTGACCACTATGAGTTGGGTTTTCTCTGTTCTGTCATGGGGACAAAAGGATCGGGGTTTAACAGTGACTATTTCCTGTGACCAACAATGATTGTGAGGTACACCAAATGGTTAAAGAGATTTGCAACCACTGTCCAGCGTCATCTGTCGCTGTACAAACACAAAGTGAAGATGTCAAGTCAAAGCATATTTCCTACTGCACTGTAATCCTGCACAACAACATAATCTGCAGTTATTGAGAATATCAGTTTCACAGAGCTCATAGAGGGGACAACACTTCTTAATAAAAAATGGGAGGCCTACAAATTAAAATGCATATGTGGCTTCAAAGCCTGTAGGTGCAATTTAATTTTTAATTTGTTTACAAGTTATTGCACAAGCACCAAATGTTGTGGATGCAGTTTCCCTTAATGAGGTTTGGACTGGAGCTGTTTAGAAAAGTCTCTACGAGGGCTGCGACACAATAACATGCATATGTGTGAATCTGTGTGTGTCTGCAGAGTGCACTCGTCTGCTGTTGCATAAAGATGCTCAGGCTGGCACCCTGCTAACACACACATTTCACTCATACAACATGAAACTGTGTTCCAGTTCAACCTGAAGTTTCAGATAAAACTGCATATTAGGAAAGACCATGCTGGTGGCAAAAATGAAATGATGTAGCAATAATAGTTTCATAAATTTAGCAGAGGGAGCCTCCATGTGACCAGATTTATGCTGCCCATCACTTTCACTAAAAGACGAAGAGGAGTCACGATTTCTTCTTAATTAGATGTGGACAAACAAAGAAGGACAAAAAAGTCTGAAACTTTTAAAATGTAAAAAGAGGCAGGGGGATTTCTTTAAAAGGGGTTGCACAGCAAGGAGCATGAGTCAGTCAGGGGGGCACGGAAGACCAAAACGTGACCTCCTGTCATCATATACAGCTTATACATACAGTTCCATAACAATATGACTCTCATGAAGCATAAAATTAGATCAGATTTTCAGGGCTTTGGACACAAACTAAACTAAAGTGCAGACAAAGTGACACTTTCACACTGTGAGCAGCCACTCTGTCTAATCCTGGGGCCAGGAACCGATATTACAGCTGCACACTGGAAATACTGGGAGATTTTTCAGCACTGAAACACATGAACTATGGTTAAACTTTGTACTTTAATGTCTAATATGCAGCAGTTATTCATCATTGCAACAAAACATTCAATCTTGATCCGAATCAATACAACAGAGGAAGCAACATTGGTAAAACGAGCCAAAGCATTAATGAAGAGAGAGAGCAGTGTCTGACAACACAGTAATGAGTTGTTGTTATTGATTACTGAATGAATCTGTGTGTGTGTGTGTGTGTGTGTGTGTGTGTGTGAGAGAGAGAGAGAGAGAGAGGATCTCATAAACTGAACATAGAGAAGAGCGTGGACCTCACTGACTTAACAGAGTCTGTGTGATGTCACGCTTAGGCCACATGTGTGTTCATAAGTAATTGATTTTTTCTGCTCTTGCACTGTAATTGCATCCACTTGTGTCAAAATTTCGCAAAACAAGTCCAAAAATAATTCAATTCAATTCAACTTTATTTATACAGCACCGAATCACAACAACTGTCACCTCAAGGCCCATCGTAAAGTAGACCCAACAATCATATGACCCCCTATGAGCAAGCACTTTGGCGACAGTGGGAAGGAAAAACTCCCTTTTAACAGGAAGAAACCTCCGGCAGAACCAAGCTCAGGGAGGGGCGGGGCCATCTGCTGCGATTGGTTGAGGAATGCAAATTATTTCCAGTGTTGTGCACGCCCTTTGGGGACTTTTTCTGTCCTAAAGAATTCAAAAATACTGCTTATACTAATGTTAGTTTCTAACTGAAGTGCATGGTGGGGCGAGCAATGGGCGTGAAAGTCATGCATAGCTAGTGTTTAAGGCAGGAATCAGTTTTGGGGCAAAGCAAAGACGTGAACACTTTTCACATCAACAAACCTGCTCGTTCACTTAGAGAGAGGTTTGGTACCAGTACATCATACGAAGGTGGCCATTGCACCAAACAACACACGATCACAGAGGAGCTCATACCCCTCAGCTCATAAATCATCAAATGTTACAGAGAGTGCTTTAATGTGAGGGACAGATTTATAGTGTGCAGGTTCATCCATTGTTTCGGGTTCTTTAACTCTCTAAAGAAGACTTTATGGCTTTTTGAAGACCCTCAGATGTCGTTTGGAGTGGGTCACATGGAGTGTAAGCTCCACACACTTTGCCTGAGTAATAACTTTGATGGAGTAGGTACTCCACTCCTCCGGTTTGGGAAACAACAAGGTAAAAGCAGCTTTATGACAGCTTGGTTGATTTATTCCCACCATCCACCAGAACAAAATGACAAGTGAGACAGAGGTAGAGAAAGAGGTGCAGAGAAGAAAAGAAAAAACACACAACAAGAGATTTAAAAGAATGATGGCGCTCCCGTCCTTTTAAAAAACAAGCACCCACTTCCAAAATGAAATGCATCTCCGAATAAATCAGTCCCGGGTTAATAAAGTTGTCTTCTATTTCCAGTGGGAGAAGGAAGGTGAGAAAAGGAGAAATGAGCAGCAGAAATATGACCCCGTCAACATTATCTCTGTTTTTGATTGTCTCCACAGAGGTCACCGTGAGCACTGCTCCTTCAGCCATTTTTCCTTCAACCTCTCCTATAGAACTGTATGTACGTTCCTCGGATATTTTTCTAACAGTAAATCAAAAAGCTTACAGCTTTAGAAGTAGTGCACATAACAGATCGACAGGAACACAGAGTGTTCACAGCGAGTGGCAGAAACACAGATCCAACCGAGCAACAGAGAGAGATGCAGCTCACTGCCGTTCAGTCCTTCACTTTCATTTTTTCGTCTTTATCCTCATTGCCTCTCCTCAGAATCACTCTCATCAGCTGAAGTCAGTCAGCCAAAAAAGTATTGCAGAATAAATAAATAGTACAAGTTCTACATGTATATAGAACTAAGTAGAAATATAAATATGCCTGTTTTTTATTACACACTTGATACTTTCTGGGCAGCACGGTGGTTAGCACTGTTGCCTCACAGCAAGAAGGTCCTGAGTTCAGTTCCAGTATCAGGCCAGGGTCTTTCTGTGTGGAGTTTGCTTGTTCTCCCCGGGTACTCCGGCTTCCTCCCACAGTCTAAAGACATGCAGTTAGTTGGAAACTCTAAATTGCTCTTTGCTTGTGGCCTGGGTCATGGACTGAACAATGCCATCACACGGCCACTACGCTGCCTCCTCTCTGCACACAAAAAGCACCTAGTAATCCTCTCACTCCCACCATTGAAGCTGAAGCTCTGGATCTCCCTCTGAATGCTAACTGCTAACTTCCAGCATCTGGACAGTCCTCAGTCATGCTAACGACAAACACAGCAAAGACATTTCAGCCGGTATCCAAAGAAAAGCACGTTCATATATTCTGCGTGTGTTTTCAGTCATACTCAGGGAGTTTTGTGCAGACTCACTAATGAGGTAAAGTATTCACAGCCTTCAAAGAATGTCCCTCAGAGCTGCAGACACTCTTCTGCTTTTTGAAGACACAAATCAGCTGAGTACACAGAGACACTCTATGACACAGATACAAGAACTTCAATCAAGGAATCAGACTCCTCTGGCACGCCATTCCACTGTGTTCTCACATTTTTAGGGATTGTGTGATGTTGCAGTGAGAACTGAGGATGGAAACGAGCTTCTGGAGAACACGCATACACCCTGAAAGCATCCATCATGGAACCCCACAACAGCAACGGCTGCTCAATAAACCATAAAGGGACCATCCAGCTTGTTACTGGTGAACATCTGTGATGGTGTGCGGTGCATTAGCACATGATGAATGGCTACCACTGCCATTAATGCTAAACTATATACAGGTCGCTTAGAACACACCAGCTTCTATGTCAGGGACTTAGTCCTCCGTATTCACTAAGCCTGTAGTCGGCTGCAGTGCTCGTCCAAACTGAATTGTAGTTGTTGTTACAGCCCATACTCAGTGTGGTGACACCGCGGTCGTTACTGAATCCTGTCCTCTGTCAGCACTTACAGTTGTATAAATACCACCTTTAATATTAATTATCAGTATCACATGGCAGCAGGAAGAAGACCCTGATACAAGCTCCACCCAGTGTTTGAATCAGGGTCTCACATACATGTGTATCAGAAATATCTTTAATATTACAGAGCTGAAAGCTCAAGGCTGAAACATGGCCTTGAGCTTTCAGCTATTAAAGGTAATAATTCCATACATGTGATTAAAGCTTAAACCCAGTCACATCTGACATTTCAGTGTGATGGGTCAATGGGAACAAAAAACCAACTGCTACAAGTTTTTGTTCTTTATAAATGATTTTGTACTTAATAAATATTTGCAGTATGTTGGTGGAGCGTTATATAATAAACGGTGTGTTTTGAGTGTTCAGAAAGATTTTTAAAGAAAAGAGCAAAGATTAAAAAACGCTACACGAAACCTCACCCCACTGAAGAGGACCCTATGAAGATTAAAGCAGTGATCCAGCAGACTGAAGGTGCAGTGGTGGTGCTGGATGGGTGGTGTTACTGGACTGTAGCCCTGGGCAGCAGAACTGCTGACATGTATAATTAAGGTGCTTCCTCTTCCTCTTAAGGAGGATTTTGTCTTTGTGTTTCCTTCTTTTTCCACCTTCTCTTTTTATCATCTCACAGGGAACTTGTTTAAAACTCGGGAACTCTTCAGTGATCTGAAGACACACTCGGATTTCTCAAAACCACAAGAAATTCTTCACATTATTCTAAGTTTATATATATTTTTAAATTACAGCACAGAGCTAGGAAAACTGACTGATGACTTTTTGATAAAGCAGTTTCATTGGTAACAGTGCTGTTAATTAACACATCAAACATATTCTGTTGCTACACTTTCTAAAATATGATGATTTCCCATTTTGTTTGTATTTATTTGATTTCTATTGTTTAATTTATTATTAAATTATTGTGCTATCTACTGTACAATATAAAGCGCCTTGAGGCGACTTTTGTTGTGATTTGGTTGGATATATAAATAAAATTGAATTGAATTGAATTAGATATGGTACTGCTGCTGGTTCCACAGTCTCATCTTGATATCTCTCTGCATTGAGACTGGCTGCAATGATGATGAGCCTTGTTTTTCCAATGAAGGAGATGCTGTTCCACACCATCACACTACCTCCACCAAAAGCTGTTACCCTATCGATGCAGCGATCAGCATAGCGGTCTCTGCATCTTTACTCCTTGACCCTATGAGCCTCTCCTTCCTGTAGTATTTGTCTGTTGTTAGTTATTAGTAGAGGAAAACATCTGGGAGTATGTCGTGTGAGGCTTGGCCAACTTCCTTCATGTTTATTTATGAGTTCTTTTGAACCAACCATCCCTTTAACGTTAACTAGTAATGACTTCATGAACTTCTTCACAAATAAAATTCTTATCATTAGAGAAAAAATTACCAATAATCATCCCACAGATGTAATATCATCTACAGCTACTCTTAGTACCATTGATGTTAAGTTAGACTCTTTTTCTCCAATTGATCTTTCTGAGTTAACTTCAATAATTACTTCCTCCAAACCATCAACATGTCTTTTAGACCCCATTCCTACAAAACTGCTCAAAGAAGTCCTGCCATTAATTAATGCTTCGATCTTAAATATGATCAACCTATCTCTAATAATCGGCTATGTACCACAGGCCTTCAAGCTGGCTGTAGTTAAACCTTTACTTAGGGTCTTAGCTAATTATAGGCCAATCTCCAACCTTCCTTTCATATCAAACATCCTTGAAAGAGTAGTTGTCAAACAGCTAACAGATCATCTGCAGAGGAATGGCTTATTTGAAGAGTTTCAGTCAGGTTTCAGAGCTCATCACAGCACAGAAACAGCTTTAGTGAAGGTTACAAATGATCTTCTTATGGCCTCTGACAGTGGACTCATCTCTGTGCTTGTCCTGCTAGACCTCAGTGCTGCGTTCGATACTGTTGACCATAATATCCTATTAGAGCGATTAGAACATGCTGTAGGTATTACAGGTACTGCACTGCAGTGGTTTGTATCATATCTATCTAACAGACTCCAATTTGTACATGTAAATGGAGAGTCCTCTTCACACACTAAGGTCAATTATGGTGTTCCACAGGGTTCAGTGCTAGGACCAATTCTGTTTACATTATACATGCTTCCCTTAGGCAGCATCATTAGAAGACATAGCATAAATTTTCACTGCTATGCAGATGACACGCAGCTCTATCTGTCCATGAAGCCAGGTAACACACACCAATTAGTTAAACTGCAGGAATGTCTTAAAGACATAAAGACCTGGATGGCCGCTAACTTTCTGCTTCTTAATTCAAATCAAACTGAGGTTATTGTACTCGGCCCTGAAAATCTTAGAAATATGGTATCTAAGCAGATTCTTACTCTGGATGGCATTACCTTGGCCTCCAGTAACACTGTGAGGAACCTTGGAGTCATTTTGACCAGGACATGTCCTTCAACGCACATATTAAACAAATATGTAAGACTGCTTTCTTCCATTTGTGCAACATCTCTAAAGTTAGAAATATCCTGTCTCAGAGTGATGCTGAAAAACTAGTTCATGCATTTATTACTTCCAGGCTGGACTACTGTAATTCATTATTATCAGGATGTCCTAAAAACTCGCTGAAAAGCCTTCAGCTGATCCAAAATGCTGCAGCAAGAGTCCTGACAGGGACTAGAAAGAGAGAGCAGATTTCTCCTGTTTTGGCTTCCCTTCATTGGCTTCCTGTTAAATCCAGAATTGAATTCAAAATCCTGCTCCTCACATACAAGGTCTTAAATAATCAGGCCCCATCTTATCTTAATGACCTTGTAGTACCATATCACCCTATTAGAGCACTTCGCTCTTGCACTGCAGGCTTACTTGTTGTTCCTAGAGTATTTAAAAGTAGAATGGGAGGCAGAGCCTTCAGTTTTCAGGCCCCTCTTCTGTGGAACCAGCTTCCAGTTTGGATTCAGGAGACAGACACTATCTCTACTTTCAAGATTAGGCTTCAAACTTTCCTTTTTGCTAAAGCATATAGTCAGGGCTGGACCAGGTGACCCTGAATCCTCCCTTAGTTATGCTGCAATAGACGTAGGCTGCCGGGGATTCCCATGATGCATTGAGTTTTTCCTTTCCAGTCACCTTTCTCACTCACTATGTGTTAATAGACCTCTCTGCATCAAATCATATCTGTTATTAATCTCTGTCTCTCTTCCACAGCATGTCTTTATCCTGTCTTCCTTCTCTCACCCCAACCGGTCGCAGCAGATGGCCCCGCCCCTCCCTGAGCCTGGTTCTGCCGGAGGTTTCTTCCTGTTAAAAGGGAGTTTTTCCTTCCCACTGTCGCCAAAGTGCTTGCTCATAGGGGGTCATGTGATTGTTGGTTTTCTCTGTACTGTAGGGTCTGACCTAACAATATAAAGCTCTTGCGGTTGTGATTTGTGAATTGAACTGGATTATGCATCTCAGCATCATCTGACCATCTCTGTGATTAATAATGGCTGCTGTCATTGCTCTCCTTCCTAAGAATAATAATAATGATGTATACTTTATTGATCCCCGTGGGGAAATTACTCTCTCTGCATTTGATCCATTCACTCAGTGAAGCCGTGGGCAGGCGCACCGGGGAGCCATGTGTAGGGACGGTACCTTGCTCAGGGGTACCTCAGAGTAGCCGTTGAGCGGATTCGAACCCCCAACCTTCCTATCACAGGCCCACCACTCTACCTACTCAGCTATCCATGGCCCGATCGCTCCTACTTTGTTATAACACCACTAACAGTTATGTGTGGAATATTTAGTTGTAAGGAGATTTCACAGCGGAACTTGTTGCACAGGTGGCATCCTGTCATGGTACCACGCTGCGAGCTCCTGAGAGCGAGCCATTCCTACACAGATATTTGCAGAAGCAGTTTGCAAGGCCAGGTGCTTGATTTCATATACCTGTGGCTATGAAAGTGATTGGAATCCCTGAATCCAGTGTTTTGGATGGGTGAGTGACTATTTTTGGAAATATAATGTAACTCTGTAATTGGCTGCACACTTTTAAAAACTGCGGTGGAGAAGAGGTCACTAAGCAATCCCTGACCACTGCTCCACTTACAAGACAGGCAGCAGAGGACTTCCTCCAACAAGATGTTAGCATAAGAGATATACTCGTGACGGTGGAGCTCCATCAGTCTGTGTTAACTTCACTCTGTTGGGCATGTCATCTCATTCTTTTTACTACAGTTATCTCTTTTAGTCTTAAAAACCTCACGGTACCATATTAACCCTGTTAGAGCACTCACGTCAGGATTTGACTTCAAACTTGTCCTTTTGATAAGTTAGAGCTGGATCAGGTGACCCCTGAACATCCCTTAGTTATACTGCCTCTGGCTCCAGCTGCTGGGAGACCCCTGAACCCCTACTGGCTGCCTAGCAGTGGGCGTGGTTGTGGTGAATGTATCTTCCTGTTAGACAATCGTTCCTTCTCCCCACAGCAAATCATTGGCGTTGTGCATGTTACTAATGTTGTAAATTGATGCTATGTATAAATAAAGCTAAAGTGAAGTGAATAAGTTGCAGTAAATGTTCTGTTCTTCTCTATTTTGTGTGAGTGATTAACAGGTCAGGAAATGGCTAAAAAAGCAACGGATGATAACGAGGGAAATTAGGAAAAACAGAGAAAAAGTTTCTTTGGTTTCTATAAATATTCTGTTTTCTTCTTTGGCTGAACGTGTGGTTTAAACAGAAAATAAAAGGTAGGAAGAAAAAGGCAAAATGAGAACAGGGAGATTGTTCCAGGTGAAGGGATGCCAGCCTGTTCATGTCAGCATTTTCAGTCTGGCAGCAACGTAGTGCCCAGCCCTCCTCCTCGGTGCGAGCTGATGAGGCAGGGAGCAGAGGATGGAGGGGCGTCTCTGTGCTGAAATGGAGGCGGTGCAAAGAGTGGATGGATGGCAACAACAGGTCTATTTACGCGGAGTCTGCCGGGCTCGACGTAGAGGGAGTGTTTGACGCTGATTCAGGGCACCAAACTGGCACCGTGAAGACGACCGGGGTGTCACACACATCCGCTCCTCCTGCTGCCTGGCAGAGTCGGCCTGTCAGCCACAGTGTGTCGCAATATTTATGCGAAGGGAAACAGCTTGTCCCCATTGCTGCTGTGGTGAGTGCCAAAGAGGAGCAAAGGAGAAAGTCAGGCAGACGATGCTGTGCATCAGTGCATCTGGTACTTGTTGACTGCTGTGTTAAAGCTAGTGCTGATTCAAGATCAGTGTCACTAGCAACAAAATATGGTAGCTTAGGGTAAATGGAGTGATTCTTATACAGCACTTTTCTACTTTCCTAGAGTACTCAAACCGCTGTATACAACATGACACATTCACCCATTCTCACAAGCACTTTCTCCATACTCAGTGCTTTCTAACTACATTCACACTCCGATGGATGCATTGGAGAGCAATTCGGGGTTAGTATCTTACCCATGGATACTTGACAGGCAGACTGGAGGAGCCAGGGATCGAACCACCAACCTTCCGATCAGTAGGTGACCTGCTCTAGCTTCTGAGCTACTGCCATCTTATGACAGATGTGCTTTAGTGATACAAATTAGTGAATAAATGGTTCACTCACTTAAACCCATATGTACCGATTGACGTCCACAGAGTTGTACACTTTCTTTGGTTTTACTTTTTCACTTCAGTTACTTTGAAGCTGGGTTCAGTTCAGTCACCAAAACCTTAATGGTTCATTTTTGGGGAATAAATCTGTGTGGTTGAGGTTTGAAAAGGATACAAGTGTGACTTTATCAGAAACACGTCTGCCTACATCAGTGTGAAAGTCCAAAAAAAGGGATGATTCATTGTGTAAATACACATTTTACTGTAACGACTCTATGGTGAAGACAAATGTTCTGTATTAAGTGGAGCAGACGCAGAGATACAATCCTGTGGTAGGCACCAGGGTTACATTTATGTTTATTAATCTACTTCAGTTAATCAACTCAATCAGAAGAAAAGCAAGTAAAAAATGTATCTAACCTTTGTCGGGTCATTTATGCTACAGACAAACACGACTTCTTCACAGGCTGTAAGATTTGTGTCAGCCGACTCATCGGGACTGTAAACTGAAGTAAGCCAGCCTCTGGTCACGTTAATTTAGTAAAAGGGGCTCGAGCACTGCTCAATACAAAATATACAAAAATGTTGAAAGTCAGAAAACTGACAGTCACCTGGGTCAAAGTCCAGCAAACACCTACCATGGCTGAACCCCCCCCCAATGACTAAATGTGGATTTCTGAGAACACTTAGGATTTGTCCCAACACCTGTATTTGATCAGGCTATAACAGCCTGACCAAAGAATTCATTATTAAATATTTGACTGTTGTGACTGACTGAGTCTTTATCATCAACCACACATCAGTACAGGACATCGGTGTGTGTGTGTGTGTGTGAGAGAGATCTGTATCTCACAGACTGCTACATTATTATTTTCAGGACAGGGTCCAATCTCCACATTGTTGTCCTCTTGTTGCAGAAGCCACAGTATGTGGAAAAGACGCTGACACCAAACATGAAGGGCTGTCGCTGGTACTGCCCTACTCCTTCAGGTTGGAGGGTCCAGGTCATCTCCGAGGTCACTGATGTCCTGGAAAATCCTTTCAGTCAATGTTTATCTGAAGGTGCTGTAACTATTTGAAGGACGTGATTCCATTATTATTATTATTATCATTATTAAGTGTGCCTATGCCAAGAGGCACACTTATTACTATTCGTCAGATTTATTCTTCTTCTTCTTATTATTATTCCTCAGTTTCCGCCTGAAATTTTGCAGCATAACTCACCCCGCAGTTTTGAGACAAGCTTCATATATGTTATCTTATTTTGTGCGGCTGGATCAGGAATGGTGTGTTATGACTTTTGGTGTTTATTACTTCTATAGTTTTTTAAATATTAATATTTTAATACAAGTTTTTGCCCATTGAAATGAATGGGAAGGTTTTGGAAGGTTTCATTTGTGGTGTGTTGGCGCCATCTTTTGGTCCCATTGAAACAAATTTCAAACTTCATTTGTGGTGTGTTGGCTCTCTCTAGTGGTATGCCGGGAGTGGTACAGCCTGTCTACCCTTATTTGGATTACCGTAATAACGACAATATCAACGGCGCGCACAGCATCGCTGCTTTCAGGAACCATTGGAAGTTTTAAGGTTGCGCGAACCATTGAATACTTACGGTAAGCGAAAGGGTGTATGCTTGGTGGAAAACTCCATATCCCACAATCCATAGCACGCCCCTACCAAGTCAAACAATGGCAGCCACCACTTCGATTTTATATTGCTCTTATTCGTGTTTCTAGGTCACAAAATAAACTTTTAAGATATTTTCAGCCGAGAATGTAGGTGTGTAAACTTCAAATATCTGCTTGTTTTATCAAGACATCCCATATTAGCAACAGTGTTCTGATGATGTCGTCTTACAACCAAAGTTTGTATAATAATACACAAGATTGGCTGTAGACTATTGTTAATCATTCAGAACACTGTGTAAAAATAACAAAAAGTGAATGCAAACGTGCACAAATATTTATTTTACGTGTTTGATGTGTGTGGCGGGGCGTGGTCTGCAGTGCCGCTGCAGGGGAGGTGGACCCACCTGAGCGGCATCTGCAATCACGACTCTCGGGCGTAGTCTGTGCTCTCTCGGCTGTTTTTTGGGTGTGTGTCGGGCTGTGAGTTGAAAAGCTACATCCGGCTGTGTGGGTACACCAACCATGTGTGAAAAGTGGTCCATAACGTAATGCTTCAAAGCGTGTTCATGCAAACATTGTCGGGTCTGCCGTGGTACAATGGGACTTCTGCTCATGAACCTGTGTGCACAGCGTCTGCAAATCGGGGCTGTACGAAGTAACTTCATCTTTACATAAAACTGTAAGCTGTCATCTGTGAGGCGCGAGCGGTGTTTGTTTTTACCATAGTTCATGGTGGAGAATGGCTGCTCTGCTGAGTTTTGCTCTCTGTAGCCGTATGAATGGCAAACTACAGTGATTAGCAGCGGCATAGGCACACTTAAAATTTCTTCTGAAATTTTTGCTTTCTAGTTATCATTATTATTATTATTATTATTATTATCATTATTATTATTATTATTATTATTATTATTATTGCCGTGTCTGTCAGTGGAACAGCTACCTGCAGCTGATCGCACAGAGATCATGTTGTTAACAGTGCTGCAGGCTCCCACTGTAGGGCTCTGATAAGAGGAGCAGGGTCCCTGAGAGGGTCAGCTTCCTGATACCATTCACTAACACATGCCAGGAAAGCACAGACGTTTACCCACCCTGGCAAATAATTTATTACTTTATTAAAAATGAGTTCAATAAAAGTGGGACTGCTTACTATTCATCACTGATGGAGGCAAACAGGAAGAACCCCAGGGTGCTGCTCAGCACAGCAGCCAGGCTGATAAATAGTCATGGCTGTGTTGACCCTTGTATTCCTTTAGCTGTTATGTTTTAATGACTTCATGAACTTAAAAAAATGTTTTAACCATTTGAGAAAAAAAACACCACAGCCACCTCGAAGATGCCACAAAAGTATCATCACGTACAACAGCTGGTAAGTATTTACACTGATTATTAGCTACATATGTAACAGCTGCCTTGGATAATTACAGATGAATTTCCTTCCGTTCATTTGAAAAATTCTCAATAATGCTTTTTACATATGATTTAGAAATGATCATAGCACAGAACCCACATTAGTGAAGGTTGTATCGTCTCTGTCTTCTTGTGCTAAATAAAATCGATTTTTGTCACTATTCCCTCTCTTAGACAAGGTTCACCTGCTGCAGACAGCAGTCCACAGTAAACCATGTTGGTGTGTGGCACTGAATGACCATGACTAGTAAAAAACATACAGTGATGTGCTGTGTGGTAGTTTATATCACCCAGCAGTACAACAATGAAGACGAGCAAACTGTTCCTCCGTCTGGCAGCGAATCGACCTTTGCACTTCTAGTGATCCCTCCTTACATGAAACAGTCCCTAAACGTACAGTTACATTGCTTTTGCATTTTTATGTCATTAATAACAGAGAAACAAGCATAGCATTGACATTTATCATTGCCCTACAATCTTTTTTAGGTATTACACTTAGTCAAATATCACAGCTGCTTGTTCAGTTTAAAGCATGAGGTCACCACACAGAGCACAGACTGCAGAACATACGAGCAGTAACTGACTGAGTCAGTCAGAAGCTCTGAATGTGTTCATGAAGAGATGATTTCTCCCTCTGTAACTATGCACAAGAATCAGTCACCTGGGAAAATGCACAGAAGTCTGTATATTTATAAAACTGGGACTCATTATTGACAGGTCACATCAAAGCAGAGCAAAGACAAAATGAGTCACTCTGCCTTAAATTTGTCAGCCCCCAGCCCGAGCTACAGTCCCAACAATATTTGGCTATTTTGGTTGATTGCCTTTCATGTGAGCTTCCAGTCCCGGCATGGTGCCTCATCTGCCTGCAGCTTGCTGGCTTCAAACGCTGAGCTGACCTCATTTCCCCGTCCTCCTGCTGAGCGCGGACTGCTGCAGATGGTCAGGCACAGGGAGCTGATCGTCACGCTCACAACACATCTTTGTTCCATTCACCTCCACTGTCTGACAGCCAGTTAGGCAGCTGGTCTGTGCGTGTGCGTGTGTGTGTGTGTGTGTGTAGATGTGTGTGTGTAGTGGGTGAATGCAACTGGAAAAACTACCTACACAGGTTCTTGTATTGCTTAAAGTTTAAGGTAAAATCTAAGTTAAATGTCTGGAGTTGAATAATCTGGTTTTAAACAAAAAGCTTCTTCTTTCTCTCAGTTAGACCACAGCTCATGTTCACCAGTACTCTTTAGTGCTATTAAATCTCTGTGTAGAGAACAGCTCTGCACCAGTCTGGTGTCTTCTCTGCAGCCCAGTCGTCGTTCCGACATTGTGAGACGTGACTCGTGATGGTGAAAGTTTCATTTTGCTTCTGAAAGTAGCTCAGTGTTTCTGTATATGTTATATCTTAATTTTGTTGCTTTGTGAATAAATAAAAATATTTTAAGCAAACTTGTTTTAAACTTGTGTAGAATTTTGAGGTGAAAAATGAATTTAACCCTGTTTTTGAATGAGGCTGTAAAAGGATCAGCTGACCTGCCTTATATACACCTGTTAAAACAAGCATAATCTATCATCCCCCTGCAGCCCGTCATACTAGTCGCCCTTCTCCACTAGTACCTACTGAACTGGACTCGACTTGGTTTCGGTTGCGTTCCATTACAATCAAGTAATACCTAATGTGGAAGGGTTTGTTCAAGCAACGTGGCCAACATAATCCTTGGAACCTGAGCTGAGCAGCTACTAAAAAAGCAGCAGGTAGAAAGTCCTACCACCTAATGGAAAACCCTAAGAAACAAGTCAGCTTCGAGCCAAGTAGGTACTAGACTCCTGGGAGCACAGGCTGAGGAGGAGGAGTGGCAGGAACCTTCCTCTTATTAAACAACCAAAGGCCCAGACTGAGTTTGAGATGATTTGAAAGCCTGATGCTTAGCTTTGTCCAGCCTAACTGGAAATCTCACAGAACAGTTTTATTGTTATCGTCAGTCTGGTCCTCACTCTGAGCTTTTCTATTTGATTTCTCAGACTTTTCACCTCATTTAGTGCTCAGTTCAGATAAAATCATTATTGTGGATGATTTTAAAATGCAAGTATTTACTGAAACAGCACAGAAACCGAACATTTTAAAGTATTCCCTGAAAGCTCTCTTTTTTCTGATCCTTCTGCAAACATACTAGTCCTTTTATATTTATATTTATACCTATATCTTTAGATTTATTTATCTTAATATTTAACTATCAATATCTCTTTTTTTTACACTCATTTTATATGAGTGCTCGTTGTTTGTTGTATATTTGCTATGACAACTCAGTTTCCCTCTGAGATTAATAAAGTTTCACTGATTCTGATTGTAAATAACATTAAAACTTGTAATAACTGGTTAAACTGCAGTTGTTTGTTGTACTAGTGTCACCCCAAAGAACTGTGCTGCATTCCAGACAATTAATTTTATTCAGCGTTATTCTCTGACTGTACAAAAATAAACAAAACCACTCAATTACTTTTAGAAATATTAGGGGCATTGATCTATCAGCTCTTTCCCATGGCATTAAAAATTACCAACCATTGAAGCCGCAGCTTCCATAGACGACCTGGTATCTCACTATAACAATGAACTTGACAACCTCTTAGATACCTTGGCTCCCCAAAAAACTCAAACAGTTTCTTTCTCTCGCTCTGCCCCATGGTATTCATCTGAACTTTGCCAACTTAAAGCTACTGGATGCTGCCTGGAACATCTCTCCAGGAAAACAGGACTTACTATTCATAAGGACATTATCTCAGTCATATACAACATTATAAAGAAGCTATTTATGCTAAATCTGCCTACTACAGCTCTGTTATTGAATCGCTGAAGGAAACACTCGCACTTTGTTTTCTACATTGCATAATGTTGTTAAACCTCCAGATACCTTTGCTATACATACACACTCTGCTGTAGTTTGCAACAAATTTATGGACTTTTTTTTTTACACCAAGATTGAGAATCTTTATCAACAATTGCCTTCGTCCTGTGATATGGTCAGTTGTTCTATCTGCATTTTTTGACCTTCTCAACTGTCATCTTCTCGATCCAAATTTGAACTTCCCACAATAAGTCAGCTATCTTCAATAATTACTAAGTTAAAGTCATCATCATGTAAACTTGATCCACTGCCAACTAGTCTTGTTAAACTCTCATTCCTGTCTCTTGGCTCACTGATTGCTAATATCGCACACTCCTCTCTTATATCTGGTTCTGTTCCTTCCTCTCTTAAAACTGCAATAATAACCCCAATACTGAAAAAGAATGGTTCAGATCCCTCCAATCTAAATAATTTCAGGCAAATTTCAAATCTGCCTTTCTTAGCCAAAATTCTGGAAAAGATAGTGGCTGCACAGGTTCATCGTCATCTTACTGGAAATAACTTGTCCAAACAGTTTCAGTTCGGCTTCCGTTCATGTCACAGTACAGAAACAGCTCTAGTACCTTATGTCTAAATTTTATTTTGCCATGTTGATTATATTTTATTGCTGCTATTGTTCTTGATTTATTGTAAGGTGACCTTGAGGGTCTTAAGGCGGCTATAAATAAAATGTATTATTATTATTATCATAAGTCAGAGAACCAGCAGTGATTAGTTTGCACAGCAAAGTTGTGTTTCCACTGTGCTTCATCCTTTTGTTCCACCTTCACACCAGTAATTTTAATGAGTGACTTCCTGGAACATGTCCTGGGGAAACTTGAGAATAAAGTTTGGTCAAATAGGATGTTTCTTGCAATTCCCTTGTTATTCTCAATTTAAAAGACATCTAATTAACATATATGCATCTACTGATAACACATGTGCCTTCGTGCCCTTCAGCATTACATTAACTCAGAGGAAAGATATATGTGGCATCATTATAGCCATACTCCTGGGAAGCAGTTACCAAATGCTCTGCTTACTTATAATAATGAGAATTTAGAGGAATTTGTGAGAGATTTGCAGTTAAATGTTCAGGATGAAGTACTGACAGTCACTCCAGATCCAGCATTTTCATGCCGCCGGCTGAATTCTAAAGCAAATGGAAACAAATATTTCAAAGAAAATAGAAATCTGATGTGCACCTAAGAGTAAGGTAGGACAGCAGGTGAAATAAAGTGCAAACTAAGTTCCAATCACTGACCAATTCATTTACACAAAAGTGTTCGCACACACATTTCTCATTTCTTCAGCTACATACAAGACTGAAGCTGGACATATACACAAGTACACACACTGATACACACTACCTACTATTCATCCCCACTCCCACCCATTCCAACTGCCACTGTGGTCACAGCACGGGGTCCAACAGGTTTTTGATTGCTAGTAAGTATATTTGGCTCTCTCCTTTTCTCTCTCGCAGCCTTCGGCCTTTTTGTGTCGCCTCACACAGACAGAATGTGCCTGGAAATTAATGTCTACTAGTTTCTCTGAACCTCAGGAGAAACTCGACAGTTTTACCAGTCCATGACACCTCTAGCTCTTTTTCTCTCCATGCCACCCTCTCATTCCTACAGAAGCCTTTCTTTGAAGGAGGCCTGGTGATAAAGGAAACCCCCACCTCCTACTTCAACAGAAGCTGAACCTCAGTCTGCTGCACAGAAGCCAAAGGCTTTTAAACCTGAAACCTGGAGCTAAATGAAGGTTAACACAGCAGAGGAAGAGTCTAGAAGTCCAGTACTTCCTGGGGAGTAGAAAAGAGATGATTCTGGAAAGACCATTTAATGATTTTAAACCTAACACCTCTAGCTCTGACACCTACCTACATAACAATAAAAATCAGGTGTTTTGTCCATGTTCAAAATGTTAGCCTAAACGATGACTGTCTGAAAACGTCTAGAGAACCTGGAAGAGTAGGCCAGTTGGATGAGGCACAATTAAAAGTCTGTTATTACAGGACATATTACATGATTTATCAAAAATAAGCCCAACAGAATCCACTGCAGACCACAGACTCCCCCTTAGAATTACAGGACATATAACAAAGGGCTTATCCAGAGCACAGTTGTCTCATCATCAGTCAGTGATTTTAAGCATTAAAATTAGATATGCAACAAAAAAGAAGAAAATAAAAACCAAGAGAGGAAAAGGCACAGAAGAAAAGTGATAAAAAGGACCTTTGTCTCAGAGGCCCACAAGCCTTTAAACGATTTCTGATCTTGGTTTTTCCTCTATTATTTTGTAGAGTAAAATTCTCAAGTTCACTCTAAAGACAAGCACAGATGGGCAGCAACGCGTTACTTGTAACGCGTTACTGTAATCTGATTACTTTTTTCAATAACGAGTAATGTAAGGGATTACTATTGCAAAAACGGTAATTAGATTACCGTTACTGTCACTTAGGAACGCTGCATTACTGCGTTGCTAAAACCGTGATTTTTTGCGAGAATGTCTCATGACAGCGACGTAAGCGAGTGCGACATTCGTGACAAAAGCTATTCACAGATCAACAATGGATAATATATCGAGTGCGGGAGAGAGTATGAGTGTGCAGCGTTTAAAGCGTGGAATTACTGACCTTATTTTGAGTTTGATTCCATAAAAAGTGACAAAAACATTAGCGTCCGTTGTGCGTGGGAAGAAAACTTCTTTTTACAGTGAAAAAAACCCATAAATTTCCAAGCAAGCAGCGAGTGCGCTACGACGTAATGTGAAATTCACAGAGAAACTCGCGGATTCTTCCACTGACCGCTGCAGCACACCTGCACCAGGGTAAACCTCCGCCTAACCCACTCCTGCTTTACAGGTGAAAATAGAGCAACAGGACCGCTGAGTCTTTGATTTTATTTATTTTCTGCTGTGTTTTACTTGCATCTATTTGAAAGAGTGAGTGTAAACACAAAAAAATATTTTATTTTATGTGCTGGAATGTGCAGAAAATAGGTTTAAATGTTAAACAAATTTCTTCCAGTCAGAGAATGTTGCATATAATTTAATTTTTGCTTGATGCATAAAGTTAAAAGATTTAAAGTTTTAAAAAGAGACGTTTCCATTTGATTACATTTTGTATGATGGATTATGCAGAAAAAGTAGAATTGGGCTGAAAGATCTATCGCTTTATCACCTATTCAGGTTGTAAATCGTGTTTTTAAAAAGTAACTAAGTAATTAATTACTTTTGAAAATAAGTAATCAGTAAAGTAATGGGATTACTTTTGGGGGGAAGTAATCAGTAATTAGTTACTGAATACTTTTTTCAAGTAACTTGACCAACACTGAAGACAAGTAGGAAGCCCAACTTTTTAGATATCACTACGATGAGTGAATGAATTTATGTAAGTGTAGGTGGATGTCTTACATTGCATGTGGATATGAGCAAACATGTTATTGCTGCTTTCACCAGTTAAAACCAATGTGGAGCTGTTAGGACCTGACAGAGTACCATCAAGCTTTCTTTCTTTTGGCTCCTTTTCTATCTTTCTAGTTCTCTCGCTACCCGACAATCTGGTCTGGTATGTTGATCCATTCAGTCGTCTTCTCTCTGCAAAAAGCAACCATGAACCCTTCTGGTACCGAGCTGCTCGGTTCTTTCTTTATTCCTCATTCACAAATGCAGCAGCAAGCTTTTCTACCAACGAGTTTCTCTGCATCTAACATTGCAAAAAGCAGCAGTGTGCCCTTCTAGCACTCGGACGCCTAGTTCTTTCTATAGCCATCAGTTGCAAAATGCAGCAGCAAGCTTCCTACCACTGAATTGCCAGTTTCTCTGCATCTATCATTACAAAAAGCAGCTGTGAACCCTTCTAGCACCGGGATGCCAGGATTCTTTTCTATCCCTCATTTGCAAATGCAGTAGCAAGCTTTTCTACCGCCGAGTTGCCAGTTACCTTTCTTCTATCCCTTTTTCGCAAATGCAGCAGCAAGTTTTTTCTGCCACTGGGATGCTTGTCTGTCCACATTGATCCTTCATACAAAGCAGCAGTGAAGCCTCCCGGCACTGGGATGCCAGATTCTTTCTCTTTTCCTCATTCACAAAATGCAGCAACAAGCTTCTCTGCGTCTGTCATTGCAAAACCAACAGGGATGGGGTTGCCAGTTGCATTTTGAGGGTTCCCCTCAATCATCTATCAAGGTCTTTCATTGTCCAAAATTTCCTTTGATGTCTTCTTCTGCGATTCCTTCCTAATTTTCCAGGCTCACGGATCACTACATTTTGAGGCCAGGGGCTACTTATCCTCTAGCCTACCACTTATATTACTGCAGAGGTCTCTGGCCTTCGTAATGCACAGTTATTATTGCTTCTAGGCCAGGCCTTCTTTGGGGATCTGCCAATCCCCATCGAGGCCTTTACCCAAACCGCAACTAAATTCTTGATAAAGCCATTCACCTTTATCTAAAAAAATGTTGACAAACCTAAAACGAGGACATCGGCCCAGCAAGTGAAACATTAGTTTTTAGTGTATTGTGTTAGTCCTCAGTTCCTTGTTCACCCCATTTCAACCAATCGGTTACAATAGTGACTGTAAAAAAAATGTCTTAGTTTTTAGGCTCTAAGATGCTGAGTGATTTTTCACTGTTTGATATTACAATGACTGAGAAAAAATGTGTGCGGTACACATGTGTAGACTATATTCTCACGTGACCAGAGCTGTTTAGGTCCTGATACATTTTGAGAAGTGGATGGCTGCCTCAAAGCTCTTAAACAAAAGGTTAGTGAAGTATGATAAATACAACAGAGGCCAAATATTTTTAGTACACATGCTCTTTATGGTATCTAGTAATGTTATATGCATTTAACATTACTCAAACTTGTTAAATGTGTTTGCAACATGAGCAAATATGTCAAGGTCACAATACTGACTGGCAGGATAACACATGGTATCTAGGTGGATATATTTATATACAAACAAAAAAATAAACAATTAACAACAAAACAATTAAACAAACTCCAAACACCCCCAGGTAATGAAGCATGTGGTTTAGTCCAATTAGGCTGTCACCAGTACTTGAGATCCCCTAGCTCTTTGCCTCACCTTCTGCCAATCAGGAAGGAAAACCCACATTATCACATTACTTTGAGTTTGATTCTGTAAAAAGTGACACAAACATTAGCGTCCGCTGTACACTCTGCGTGGGAAGAAAACTTCTTTCTACAGAGAAAAATTAATCTTCAAATCTAAGCGAGCACGCTGCCACAGGAATGTGACATTCACAGAGAAACCCCCGGACCCCCCCACTGACATGACCGCTGTGGGCAAACCTCCACCTGCCCCACTCCCACTAAACAGGTGACAATAGATTTCAGAGTTGCTGAATCTTTGATTTTATTTATTTACTACTGTGTTTTATTTGCATCTATTTGAAAGAGTGTAAACACATAACATTATTTTATTTAATGTGCTGGAAAATGCAGACAATAGGTGTAAATGTTAAACACATTTCCTCCAGTCAAAGACAGTTGCACATAATTTAATTTTTGCTTAATGCAAAAAGTTAAAAGATTAAAACTAATAAAACAAGTTTTAAAAAGAGACTTTTTCTATTTGATTACATTTTATATGAAGAAAAAATAGAATTGGACTAAAAGGTCTGTTGGTTTATTATGTATTCAGGTTAAATATCATGTTTTTAAAAGGTAACTAAGTAATAGAGTAACTATTTACTTTTGAAAACTGAAGCAAAACAAAACATGAGTCCAAAAAAGAATAGCCCAGGGGGCCAGTCCGGAGGCCGACAGCACAGGAGTCTGAACAGTTCAGGGGGCCGGTCGCGCGGAAGGCAACGGCGGCGACTCAGGCGAAGGGGGTCCGGGGGCCGGCCGTGCGGAAGGCAACGGCGGCGACTCAGGCGAAGGGGGTCCGGGGGCCGCCCACGACGGCGATGGCACCTGACCAATAGCCTGGAAAGTGGCCGGTTAACTGCAGGACCAGACTGGGTGCAGTTTCCCCCTCCAGGGGCAAGGGTACCCGGACCCGGTTCTTAGAGTACGCTTGGGGAGAGTGATTGTGTGTACAGCGTCTCTTTATGTCTGTCTCCGCGTTGGTTGAGTGTGGAATAATTGCCTATGAGAGCATGAGGGTGGGAATGGATGTTTGTATCTGTGTGTGCCTGTATGTCTGTGTCTATATGTCAGGTTGGGTATCAGACGCCACCTCTCTGGGGACATCTCAGGCCCTCCAAGGTTTGGAGGCCTATCTCCCCCACCACTTCCCCTGCCGGGGGTGGACGCCCTCAGACATCGGTGCGTTGGTGGTTCTCTGTGTCCGGGGGTGGGCGCCCAGGTACACACCGGCTCACTCCTTGGCGGCTGCTTATCGGGGCCTGGAGCCTGGGGCTCGCTCGGGCCACTTCGGAGGCGGGGTGCCCTCGGCCTCTCGGCCCGGGGCTCGGTCACTCAGGCACAGCTGGCTGCCGGCGGAGCTCACGGGCACGTCACTGCAACCCCCCTGGCTTCTGCTCCGCGGCTGCTGAGTGACCCCTCATCTGGGACTCTCCTCAGCTCTTTCTGGGATAGTGGCGCGGCTGCCCTCTGTTGGTCTTCCTTGGTCTCTTGTGTTCTGGGGGCCTCTGGATGTCTGGAGTTTTGATCTCCTCCATACCTGCTTCATGCCCTGGAGGACGGGGCAGTGGCCCCCCACACCCTCTAGCAGATCATTACATGAAGGAACCTTTTAAAAACAAGCGCGTTCATGCTCACAGGTGTACACACAGGTGATCACACACAAACTACACCCTTTTTGGCTCTTACCTCAAAGCACACTGTGCGCTGTCGATCTTACGTGCTGCACAATAATGTTTAATATTTAGTATTTACTGTCATATTCCCATAGATCATTGTGATGTTGTTTATTACTCTCGTTTTCTTCTGCTTGCTTTCTCTTTTTCTCAACAGGTGATCCAGATGATCGATATATGTATTTTTTTGTCTGCTTATTCTGTTGGTTTTTGGTTTTTTGCCCTTTTTCCCCGTCCCTCTTCCCCGCTGTTTTTCTTTCCCTCTTTCTTTCTCCCCTTTCTTTCCCCCAGTTAAGTCTGTCCCGTATTCAGCAAGTGAAAATAAAATAAACAATAAAAGGTGAATCAAATGGACCATTACGGCAAGGCTGGGATGGTCAGTTTGGTAAAGTAAATCCGTTGGGCATCTTTCTTCGCCTTTAGACAATAATTCTGATGGCAAAAGAACCAAACGGGACAGGTTAAAAAAAAAAACAAAAAACTGCAGGACCAGGCGACGCTGAAGGCGAAGACACAGAGGCTGGACTAGGCAACGCTGAGGCAGAAGCAAAGGCTGCTGGACGAGACGAGGACGAAGACTCGGAGGCTGGACCAGAATGAGGACGAAGACTCGGAGGCTGGACCAGACGGCGTGGGAGCCGGAGATGGAGGCGCTGCAGGCGACACGCGTTTGCGTGTCTGTATCACGGATGTAAAAATGTTTACATGTATGTATCACTGATGTAAAAATGTTTGCGTGTATGTATCACAGATGTAAAAATGTTTACATGTATGTATTACAGATGTAAAAATGTTTGCGTGTATGTATCACAGATGTAAAAATGTTTACATGTATTACAGATGTAAAAATGTTTGCGTGTATGTGTCACAGATGTAAAAATGTTTACATGTATGTATTCCAGATGTAAAAATGTTTACATGTATGTATTCCAGATGTAAAAATGTTTACATGTATGTATTCCAGATGTAAAAATGTTTACATGTATGTATTCCAGATGTAAAAATGTTTGCGTATCTGTATCCCTGATGTAAAAATGTTTGCGTGTCTGTATCACAGATGTAAAAATGTTTACATGTATGTATTACAGATGTAAAAATGTTTACATGTATGTATCACAGATGTAAAAATGTTTACATGTATGTATCCCTGATGTAAAAATGTTTACATGTATGTATCCCTGATGTAAAAATGTTTACATGTATGTATTCCAGATGTAAAAATGTTTGCGTATCTGTATCACAGATGTAAAAATGTTTACATGTATGTATCCCTGATGTAAAAATGTTTGCGTATCTGTATCACAGATGTAAAAATGTTTACATGTATGTATCACAGATGTAAAAATGTTTACATGTATGTATCCCTGATGTAAAAATGTTTACATGTATGTATCCCTGATGTAAAAATGTTTGCGTGTCTGTATCACGGATGTAAAAATGTTTACATGTATGTATCACTGATGTAAAAATGTTTGCGTGTCTGTATCACGGATGTAAAAATGTTTACATGTATGTATCCCTGATGTAAAAATGTTTGCGTGTATGTATCACAGATGTAAAAATGTTTACATGTATGTATCACAGATGTAAAAATGTTTACATGTATGTATCACAGATGTAAAAATGTTTACATGTATGTATCCCTGATGTAAAAATGTTTGCGTGTCTGTATCACGGATGTAAAAATGTTTACATGTATGTATCACTGATGTAAAAATGTTTGCGTGTCTGTATCACGGATGTAAAAATGTTTACATGTATGTATCCCTGATGTAAAAATGTTTGCGTGTATGTATCACAGATGTAAAAATGTTTACATGTATGTATCACAGATGTAAAAATGTTTACATGTATGTATCACAGATGTAAAAATGTTTACATGTATGTATCCCTGATGTAAAAATGTTTGCGTGTCTGAATCACAGATGTAAAAATGTTTACATGTATGTATCACTGATGTAAAAATGTTTGCGTGTCTGTATCACGGATGTAAAAATGTTTACATGTATGTATCACAGAGCCACGATGAGTCCCACACGTATAAATGTGAGCTCGAAGTCATTTCTGATTCTTGTGTGATGGTTTTTGAGTTGTTAGTGGATTTTCCTCATATTACAATCTTTGTTTTTGTTGTGTGTGTAGCTTGTAGAAACACCCTCAGCAGTAATAACATGAAGTAATTATTTTCTGTATGACTTTATTAGTCTCTCCCATCATTGATGGAAGAATTTTATGTCCTGGCTGCTCCTCACTTTCTTGATTTCTATGGAAACAGTTGGCTGTACTTAGTTTTTACTGTGAAAACTGTCTTTATCAAATGATTTATGTATGTGTTGTAATTGTAATGTATTTATAAGGTGAGAGGGTGTTTTTATATTTATTTATTTCCAGCTCTGTTTTAAGTGACGTGATGATTTCAGTCAAAATGAGTCAAAGTCAGGGGTTCCAGCACTCTTTTTCTGAAACTATCCAAACCAGAACAGCCTTTTTACTCTGTCTATGATATGATTTAGTCTCTTGCTATCTCTGGTACAGAGCTGCCGCCTTCCATAAAGCAAGAGTCCAGTCTGGGACCCGTATCCCTGCCTCCATCTCTTCTCCTTGGCAGTGGTCTGATAGTATCGATTGGCCATTTGGAGTCAGGGGACGCCAAAGAGACAGGCATAATTACAAGGAGATAAGGCAATCTACTGCAATTAACTACTCCTCCCTCGGCAGCCTCGGCTGTGCACCATCTCTCATCCTAAGCAGGAAATAAATTACCTTAGCCCAGCTGCTGCCATCACAACCACTGTAATAGAGGAACAATTAAACAGGAATTAATTCCCCTATGAATGAATAGACATATTTTATCTATAGAATAAATAACTGTTATATAGCATTAATTGTACGGCACAGTTTCTTTGATCCATGCTGGTACTTTCACAAAGAAAACAGAAGAGAGAAGTTGAACACGAGTGTCAGACCTCTGGTAAGAGGGCTGTTCTGGTTTTTCGTTTGAATAAAATAAATCTTGTCATTACAGCTGTCAGGAACGCGCCCAGGAGCATCTCCTGCTGATTGAACAGAATGAAGTAGTCTGTGGAAATATTCATTTCAGAAGACTGCAGCATCATCACTTTTATTTCTTGCTTTGTTTATTCCTGAATTCACAATGTCAGCCAGCTTTACTCTAGATTACCACAATGTCCCAGTGGTAAATGTTCATGTTTTCTTTCTCTCCGGATGAAAAAAAGACTGTGAGGCTCTTTGATTCTGTCTTCATCATCATCCTCACGTCCTTAGTTGAGAAGGAAGACTGCTTGGAAAATCACTATGAACTTTTCTAAAGGGTTTTTTAATAAGCGCAGTCACCCACAGGTAATTAGTTTGGGGATGAAGAGAAGCTGCTGTTGTGTTACAGTGTGAGAGAGAACTGTGTTGAAAGCGAGAGCCCCTGGCCAACCTTTAGGGAGAAAAGCCTGGCTCCATGTTCTCATTCTGTGCTTAAAACAGTCATAGCATCAAAAAGCTTTTAAAATGTATTTGTTTCATTCCTCTTCTGTGGGCTCTGCCCCCCGTCTCCACACAACCCTTCCTTAAACACCTTTCCTTCTGGAATTCACAAATTGTGCCATTTTTCTAACCTCTTCTGTTCACTCGAGCTGGAACTCAGTGCAGCGTGTTGGTGGCTTTAACACAATGGCATGCATATTCCTCAGAGCTCGTTGTGACATTTGACCAAATCCTAATTAAACTGTACAAAAACACTGATATTCTGTTACCTTAACTGTCTTCAGAACACGGACCTATTCATTTGGGCTCTTCCTGACAAAGTCCAATACGTCCATAATGAGTGCATGAAACAGTGCAATTGTCTGGCACCATGAAATTCTGGAGAGACAAACCATGAACACAACAACGCAGCATTGTTTCAGCACTTTTTATGTTTCACTGCCTCCAGTTTGGGATTTTCTTGTCACAGTGGATTGCACAAGTTTGTGAAACAGCTATTAATCACAATAAAGCTCTTAGTGTCCAGAACATTGACACATTTGTATGCAGAACACATTTTAAACATGCTGTTAGTTTGTTTCCACATCCCCTCAGATATTATGCTGACATGAGGTTCAACCTGATTCAATGCAGTGATACTGTCAGGGCGTAGACACAGTCCCTGTATCTACTGATAGAAAATGATTAAAGTTACGCTCATTTAGTTGAAAGAATGTCTCTCTGTCCCTCTAATCTGTCCTCTTCGGAGCCCTTGTTGTGGCTTCTCTGCTCTCTGTTATCATGTATAAGTACAGCGTGTACCTGAATTCCTTTTCTGTAAGAACGTCACACACATACCTGTTCCCAGGATAATGTTGGATGAAGCTCGCAGGACTTCCCCAGCGAGCACTTGCATAGACGTTCACTGTGTACACCTTTGCTTCCTTGCAAGTAAAATAAAGCATTTTAACTGGCTACTCTGTGTGTCCCACTTCATAAAGGAATTTTTCTAGCATCTATTCAAATCAATGTCCTGTTAGTGGCACATGTACAGACGTGCACACACACACATACCGACTGAAAGCAGTGGCCACAATCATCGCATTCAGCACATCTTACATGCAGTAGCTCTTATTTTATTGGATCTTTACTGAACTCTTCCAAGGCACCGAGACATGAGATCAGCTTTTTCTTTTAGGTAGCAGGTCTACTAGTGTCTGAAAAATAGACCATCCTACTGTGATCCCTGGATCACTTACTGCTGACAGGCCCAACCTGACACCATGCATCTAGTCTAGAGAGCAGCTCTGGCGCCAACCACCCCCAATATCTTTCCTACCAGCCCCTCTCTGGCCTAAAAAGCCTGTAAGATTCCTCATCCTGGCTGTATAAATTGCATTGTTCTTGACGTGCCGCATAATCACAAAGGAGCATCAGTTGACTAAACCCTGAGTCTCTGCAGCTAATGCCGTTTGGTGGTGCAGGAGGAAAACATACACAGGACCGTTACAGGTGGTCAGACAACCCGCTGATCTCTCTGAAGGTGACTCGAGCTTAAAAGGTGAACTTTGGAGTCCCTTTTGATTTTTGGCACAGTGTGGAAATTAAAAGTGGCTAATGAACAACAAGAGCCTGCTGACTTTGAGAATACAGCACGCGTATGTGGTTTGCAGCATAATGTGTGGGTGCCAACCACGGCAGGGTGACTGGTGTTACTGGGGATGTGGCTCAGGTGGTATACTGGGTTGTCTATCAATTGGAAAGTGGTGTGGAAATATCCTTGGACAAGATTATCCCACTGCATCCATCAAAGCGTGGGTGTGCGAACGTGAATGGAGCAAGTGGATGGGGCGATCGTGGCTCAAGAGTTGGGTGTTCACCTTGTAATCGGAAGGTTGCCGGTTCGAGCCCCGGCTTGGACAGTCTCGGTCGTTGTGTCCTTGGGCAAGACACTTCACCCGTTGCCTACTGGTGGTGGTCAGAGGGCCCGGTGGCACCAGTGTTCGGCAGCCTCGCCTCTGTCAGTGCGCCCCAGGGTGGCTGTGGCTACAATGTAGCTGCCATCACCAGTGTGTGAATGTGTGTGTGAATGGATGGATGACTGGATGTGTAAAGCACTTTGCGGCCCTTAGGGACTAGTAAAGCGCTATATAAATACAGGCCATTTACCTGAAAACAGATCTGCACACAAGATGTTTAAGCTGTAAATGCCAGCATTCTGTGAGCGGCTGTGGCTCAGAACACACAGCATGTTGTCTACTAACTGGGAGGTCAGATCCCTGTTTGTTCGAGATACTGAAACCCAAACTGCATCCAGTAAGGACAAAGGGAGATGTTGAGACAGAGAAGATGATGAAGGGGGGGGAGGAGGAGGAGCTGGTTCTGCATGGCTGCGTTTAAGTCGCAGGTCAGGCCGAGGGACAGCCTGACACATACAAAACACACCAGTCTATACAAAGATGCACAAAATCCAATTTTAGTGTGACTCAGAGAGCAAATAGAAGTTTTTGTATCCATGGTAAACATGTTACTTCTTGTTATTTATTAAACTCCAGCTGAGTGACAGCAGCAGTGACTGGGATGAGGGAGGGTTTGTGGTGCTGGCAAGCCAGTATATGACCAGTCTCTGGACCTGGTGAAGAACAGGCTAGGAGGAACACACACACACACACACACACACAGCTGGAAATGAACACCTTGGTTTTACAGTGAAAGCCAATCTGAATTTTCACTCACCAAAACTTTTTTATTTCAGGCTGTAAGATGACAGGATGGAGCAGAAACACTCCATCCTCTTTCTTAAAACATCGAAAGCAGCAGTGAACTAAATTTATATATCGCAGTGTTTTTGTGCAATATCTTTCTGTTTGATATTTATTGTTTCACCTGTGCACTGCGTGCTGCTAGACTGGCTTAGTCTGAGGGATGTTCTGCTGTGTTTGGCTGTAATCCTGGTAGGACTCCAGTTTCAATGCATCTCAGAGCAGAATCAACCTGAACCTGTGGTGATGTCAGTCTGCAAGCACTGATTACAGTGACAGTGCAGTTTTTTTTTTAATCTCACCAACACATTCTTTGGCTCAGCTGCTTTTGCATAATTAAAAAAATCCAAAACATAAAAATGAGGCTGTGGATTTAATAAGAATCCTAAAACCATGTCTTGTCCTGTTCTGAATTTTATTTTTGAAAATAAAGCTTAAATAAAGGTTTGTGGTCAGCTGACCCACCAACAGATTCTGGGCTATTGTCATAATAGGCTGTGTGGAAGGCAGGCAGGAAACAAGACCCAAAATGCAGGACTCTCAAAATGGGACTGGAACTCAAAACACAGCTTTATTTCTGGCAAAACTTCCTTGTAAAATAAAACTCACAAACGCAAAACAAAACTCAGAACAGAGGCGCTGGAAGACTGGACATAACAAACACACAGCATGTTGAGGGTACAACAGGACAGAGAGTAAAGGCAAACACAGGGCTAATATACACAGGGGAGTAATCATGGAATGGGCAACAGGAGGGAAACACAGCTGGGAGAGATTAGGGCAAACGAGACAGGGGCAGGTAAAACTGAATACACTGACACAGGACTGGGACTATCAAAATAAAACAGGAAATAAGAAACAAATCACAAAAACGCAAACTTGACACTGAGAGATAGACAGAAAGAATATAACACATAAAACAGAGAAGACAGTGACTTAAACTAAACGCCAGAACACCAAATAATGTAAAGAGAACAAAACCAAGAATAACCCTTAATACAAAATCAAACCAGCACAACTCAAAAACCCGAACAAATCATAGTTTAGAAAAACACCAAAACAGAAACAGAAAAAGCTGGGTCAAAATGACCCAGAACCGTGACAGCTATATTGTAACTTGAAAAATGAGTGTCATGTCTTTGCTGTGCTGTTAAAATGCTTGGGCTTGAACTGCTGATTAGCGATGGTAAATTTGATTCTTTTTACTGAATCGAGTTTTAATGAGTCACTCACCAAAGTGAATCGGGTTTCTTGAGTCACTGAGTCAGTTGACAAGAGAGTGCAAAAATCTATATTTTCACTCAAACTTAATGTTTTTTTCTTTTAATGTAAATCCCACTGCTAAGATGAATGATTGTAAAAGAAAACAACTATTTTTTTAGAGCAAAAAAGAGCAAAAAAAAAATCTAAAGGGAACATTTATTTATTTTTATTTTATTTTATTGGTATTTTCCTTAAATGTGTCAAATATATATTTTCTCATCTAAATGTCCACTGAGCTGTGAGGCAGGGGTCGGTAATGCGCCTTAGCATTGGTTGCCAACCAAGAAGAAGAAGAAGCTGTGAGCCAGGAGGGAGGGGGTGAGTGAGTGAGTGAGTGAGTGATTCGCCTTGCGCTATGATTCAGCACAGGAAAGGAGGGGGTGAGTAGCTCAAATGTGCTGTTAGCATGCTAGCTGAGCGATGCTACTGTGAACCGAGGAGCTATTGTCTTGATGTGAGCTTCTACTCAGGGTTTTTTCTTCCAGTTCAGAGCAGAAATGTTTTTGTTAAGAAACTGGCTGTTGTTTTTTCCCCACAATTTTAATTATGAGCTAGATATATTTCTACTAATGGAATTAGCTTGCTAACAGCAACAGGGATGAGTCAGTGAGTCAGTTGCACTTGTGAATCATGATTCACGAGTCAGTAAAGTGATTCTCGAGTACTGAACGATTCATTCACGAATCGAACATCACTACTGCTGATAGCTACGACAGTGGTTCTCAAACTGCGGTACGCGTTCCACTGTTGGGATGTGGGCTCCCTCTAGTGGTATGCAGGAAGTCTCAAAAAAAAATTAAGATTAAATAATATACCATGTTCTGACTGAGAGACTTCTGAAAAAATAACCCTCTGGGGTCCAGGGTATAATTGGCCGTTTTTGACTACTTTGATTTTACCTCTATATTTCACCTTTAAAAACTGTTTATCTTGCCTTGTTTAGTATCATTATTTTCAGCACAACCTCAAATATCTGAAATTTGAGTTATTTTTTTCATTTTGGCATAATTCAGACAAAAAAATTCAAAATCCGTAGCAGAAAAAAGTTATATTTTTTACTGTAAAACCCACAAACATGTTTAACGAATCATTTTCATAACTTGAAATGCAAATAGAAATTGTACATTTCTAAAAATTATGCACAAGTTTTGCAAACAACAAAGCTATATGGTACTATATATCTAAAAATGCAGCCAAGGCCTCAGGCGTTTTTATATAACCATTTAAATCTATTTACAGAACAATCAGGTGTTCTGCATCAAATAAGAAGGCACACAAATTATTTGTGCCAATCCAAAAAAACAGCTTGTGTTCAGTATAAGACAGAGGAGAACACCACAGGCCTAAACCCTGCAGGTCTGACAGCAGGAGGTGTATCAGTCCTGTTTTCCATGTGGGAACAGCGTTTACACTGGAATCTGCCATTTATGGCTTTTTTGGAGCAAATGTGACATTCACTAGTATAACTGACACACAATACAAAACAATAACTACACAACACACTAACTATGGCCTCCAAACACACTAAACGTCACTAATGTCTCACATATGAAAACTCGCTCTCTCTCTTTCTTTCGCTCGCCCGCTTTCCGTCGCGGGTGTCACTCCTAAAACTTCCCCTTCTCCCTAAACAACCAAATGTCACATGTTGCCTTATCATTTTTTGATTGGTTGACATTGTAAACGTTAACACCAATAGGGAAGGGGTGTTTTTTCTTTTTCTTTTTTCACTCGCAAGTGGAGAGCGTATGCTAGGCTGTCTGTAGAAAACGCCGTTTTTACCGTTCTTCCCGCTGTAAACACCACTGTTTTTTTTATCATAACTCTGGTTTCACGTGGCCCATCGACACAATTCAAAAACTGGTATATAGTTTGAAGTTCACACTTTCGACCCAAGTTGAAATGGAGACTCTGAGTTGCAGCATCTTGTAGCTGTGTCGTCTTAAATTGGTCATGTGATTTTGACGCGCCGACGTGTCCGTCGACCCCAGAGGGTTAAAACATACAGCTCTGCCATCACTTCCAACATAATAATTTATGTTGGAAGTGATGGTGGGTGGATGGATGGGTGGGTGGGTGGATTCCGCCTTTGGGTCAGGAGATGCACACGCCTACAGTACAGCCAGGGCTAATCTAAAGAAGGGCATCAAAAAAGCCAAACACCATTACAAAAAGAAGGTAGAAGAACACTTCTCCAACTCCAACCCCCGACGCATGTGGCAAGGACTCCAGACCATTACAGACTACAGGACCACCAAACCCTCCCCCACATCCTCTGATGCCTCCTTCCTCAACGAGCTCAACAATTTTTATGCTCGTTTTGAGCGAGGGAACCCCACAACCACAACCATAACAGACATGACGCCAGACCACCAACCTCTGACTCTCTCCCCCACCGATGTAGGAGCGGTGCTGAGCAGGATCAATGTCCACAAGGCTGCAGGTCCTGATGGTATCCCCGGGCGTGTTCTCAGAGCGTGTTCTGGAGAGCTTGCGGGAGTCCTGACAGACATATTCAATCTGTCCTTGGCCCACGCTGTGGTACCGGCCTGCTTCAAATCCACCTCCATCGTCCCGATACCCAAAAACTCCAACCCATCTAGCCTCAATGACTACCGCCCAGTAGCCCTCACCCCCATCATCACTAAGTGCTTAGAGCAGCTGGTCTTAGCACACTTCAAATCCTGTATCCCCCCCACCCTGGACCCCCACCAATTTGCATACCACCAGAACAGGAGCACAGAGGATGCAGTCTCCATCGCACTGCACTCTGTCCTCTCACACCTGGACAACAACAACACCTACGCCAGAATGCTGTTTATAGACTTCAGTTTCAGTTTTATTTGTCATATGCAAGTTAGCACAGGGTCAACACCTTCAGTTCAGCATTCAATACAATCCACCCCTCACAACTCATCAGGAAACTGACAGACCTGGGCATCAGTTCCCTCATCTGCAAATGGTTACTGGACTTCCTGACTAACCGCCCCCAACATGTCCGGCTGGATAACCGCTGCTCATCAACAATCACAATGAACACCGGGGTACCACAAGGCTGTGTGATGAGCCCTTTCCTCTACTCCCTCTTCACCCACGACTGCAGACCTGCTGATGGTTCTAACACCATCATTAAGTTTGCAGATGACACCACGGTGATTGGCCTCATCAGCGACAACAATGAGACCGCCTACAGGGAGGAGGTGGATCGTCTGGCTGAGTGGTGCGACACAAACAACCTGCTGCTTAACACCGAGAAGACTAAGGAGCTCATCGTGGACTACAGGAGGAATGCTGACCCACATCCACCCATCCACATTAAGGGGACGGCTGTGGAGCGTGTGAGCAGCTTCAAGTTCCTGGGAGTCCACATCTCCGAGGATCTCATCTGGACGACCAACTGCTCCAAGCTGGTCAAGAAGGCTCACCAGCGCCTCTTCTTCTTGAGGACTCTGAGGAAGAACCACCTGTCCTCAGACATCCTGGTGAACTTCTATCGCTGCACCATCGAGAGCATCCTGACCAACTGTATAACAGTCTGGTACGGGAACTGCTCCGCCTCGGACCGGAAGGCGTTGCAGAGGGTTGTGAAAACTGCCCAGCGCATCGCCGGAGCACCACTTCCTGCCATAAAGGACATCTACAGGAAGCAGTGTCTGAAAAGGGCTGGGAAAATCATCAAAGACCCCAGTCACCCATCACATGGACTCTTCACCCTCCTGCCCTCTGGGAGGCGCTACAGGAGCCTCCGGACTAAGACCACCAGGTACCGGAACAGCTTCTTCCCCACAGCTGTCAGACTCCTGAACTCTGCCTCCTGACATCTGACCCACGTTAAACTCATGGACTGAACATACACACACCCACAACCACTAGCACTTTACCACTACTGTATAGTTCTGTGTAGATAATCATTCTGTACATACGATAATTTTTAATCCTACAACTGTTTATAACTTACATAGTTCACATTTCTGTATAACTGTATATCTCAGATTTCTGTATAGTTTTTATTTCATATTTATATCCTGTTCATAGCTTGTACTCACTACAGCCTGTACATACTTATAGTTATAGAATATTCATAACATACTTCACACCGTGTACATTATAACATACCATAATAGACCCATTTCTGTAATATACTTACACATCTCTATTATTGCTAATTTATATTGTAATATATCTATATCACGGCTAAAGCACTTTCTGGATGGATGCAAACTGCATTTCGTTGCCCTGTACCTGTGACATGTGCAATGACAATAAAGTTGAATTCTATTCTATTCTATTCTATTCTATGATGGAGACAGGAAACTAAACAGCAGTGACGTTTGTAGGGTTACTGAAGTTGGGCTAGCTGGAATATAATGATGTGCTACGTGATCACTAGCGACACAGCTATGCTAGCATAACATAAACACAGTGAAGCTGGAGGATGAACGCTAACTTTTTTCCACTCGATAAAAGTTAACGTGAAGGTTCCCGATGGTTAGGGACAAATACAATCGCATGGCAGGATGCCTCTGTATATTTTATATATTTTATTTTATTGTTTACTCTGTTTAATTTGTAAAATATGTATACACACACACACACACACACACGTAGAAAAACATATTTAGTATACACATCCGGTAACGCATACACTCTTATATTGTACATATATTTATTACTCTCAGATTTAGCCATTCTTATATTTTGCTTGTTTTATGTTATTGTATTTTTCCACAACTCTGTTGCTTGTGAAGCTCGCACACAAGAATTTCACTCGCATGTACTGTACCAGTGTACCTGCACATGTGATGTGACAATAAAAGTGATTTGATTTCATTTGATTTGATTCCATTTGATTTAAACGGACCAAACTTTAGTCAGGAGAACAACTGAGATAATCCATCCACAATACGAGGTTAGTCATTAATATACTGCTGCATGGGCTGGGCTGTAGTTACATCGTAAGGGTTTAAACACTGAGCTTTAAAATGAACAGTGGTGATAAAAAACTGAGAGAGGCCAACAGTGATCACTGACTGTTTTTAGGGGCTTGTTGAGATTAAATAGAACAACATACAAAACATGTTAAAAACACAACAGCCTTATTAAACACAGAGTAGTTTGGACCCCAGAAGCAGGATCCAGCACATCATCACTTAAAGATCACTTAAAGAAGGCTATCCCACCTGCTGTGAATGTTTTAATGCAGTACAGTTGTTATTATTATCACTTCTCACATCCTGTTTATGACACAATAACACTCATATAAGAAATAAAATTGTCTCATGTAAATAGTATATGGTGTTAAATAGGCCTACACTACTGTACTTTACTGTCGGTCATAAGCCATATAGGGCGATCGTGGCTCAAGAGTTGGGAGTTCGCCTTGTAATCGGAAGGTTACCGGTTCGAGCCCCAGCTTGGACAGTCTCGGTCGTTGTGTCCTTGGGCAAGACACTTCACCCGTTGCCTACTGGTGGTGGTCAGAGGGCCCGGTGGCGCCAGTGTTCGGCAGCCTCGCCTCTGTCAGTGCGCCCCAGGGTGGCTGTGGCTACAATGTAGCTGCCATCACCAGTGTGTGAATGTGTGTGTGAATGGGTGGATGTCTGGATATGTAAAGCGCTTTGGGGTCCTTAGGGACTAGAAAGCGCTATATAAATACAGGCCATTTACCATATATTTTATGAGGTGGTACTCATTGTGAAAAGTTTGAGAACCACTGCTCTACAACATCCACCATCTTTTTGTACTTATTTTTTTAATGAGATGGCATTATAAGCTATGTATATTTGCATGTACATAGCTTGTAAGTAATATATGATGTTAGTATATGTTAGGTCTGCGCTTGCAGGCCTCGCTGACTCAGAGACTTATTCCCGTGAAAAAAAGCACAACAGACCTCGATCGTTTTTAACTTGCAAGGGGAGCCGATCGGATCAGGCTTTCAGAGCCCAAAAGCTCCTCACCCGATCCAAGACAACTCCAACCCCACCCTCCACTCACAGCCCTGTGGTGTGTCATGAAACTAAGGCACTGTGTGTGTGTGTGTGTGTGTGTGTGTGTGTGTGTGTGTGTGTGTGTGTGTGTCTGCATGTGAGAGCACGTGTGTGTGTGTGTGTGTGTGTGTGTCTTCCTGCTGATCACAAAGAGTCATCTCCCCTCACCCCCAAATGTGGCTCAACTCCTTTAACGGTCCACCATATACAAACACAGGTGCGCCCATAAAAGGCAGGAAATAAACATTCTTTACCAAATAAGGAAACCAGAACCTTACATAGAATGTGCCTGCAGTTAAACAGTATAGGTAATAGCATCCTCCACCATCCTAGATGTGTAGAGGAGGAACAGAAAAATATCTGAACATGCATTTCAAGACAATGTTTACAATTTTAAGTACAACAATGACAACTTTTATCAAAATAACCCTAACAGTATATATTTGGTAATGTGATGTTATTGTGCATCAAATAAAAAGGCGTGATTACAGATTAAAAAATACATTGTTTACAGTCAATGGTACATCTTGTACATCTTTAATGGCTATAAACAGACATAGAACTTCTCCTTTTTATAACACCTTCCATGCAAAGTCATAATCTTAAGCCTTCAGGGTGTCTGAGGGCTGGTTATCGCCTCCAGTCATCTGTTACCAAGTAGACTAAAGTGCAACCGGTTACAAAAAGAAGCAGAAGACATTTGGGCCTTCGCTCAGGCCTGTCACTAGATTTATGTGTATTGTAAGCATGCATGCAGTCAACCTTCTATGTTCACCAGTGAAGCCCAAGACCCTTTTGGATGGAACATCAACTCCAAATGAGCACAAATATGCAATGTGTATGGAATGATCATAACTAAGCCTGTAAATAGAAAAGATCAATGTGATGACAAACATCTTCAATGCAACACGAACCCTGTAAGAAATGTTACTAATAGAATAATGCTGTAAAATATGTTATTAATGCAATTATAATAATGCAGGTTATATGGCAGCAATAAAAGAATTTCTGAATCTCCACACCCATTTCACACAAAGTCTGTCTTTCATCCAATCAGCTACAGTTATGATGCGTCCTGGGAAGTGCTCTGTATAAGTGTTTTATATCACAGGCTTGAATTTAAAGATTATAATTAGTGCATTGTGTACCTGCCCATGTATATGACACATATCACAGATTTATTTGGTTTGTGAACTGATGCTACAGGAAAGTTAAATTTCAACACTCACTTTTACTGGAATGAACACACTGTAATAATGGCAATAATCTCCAGTGAACATTAATTTCTTAATGACACTGTCACGGGGTAAGCCACGCCCTGTAGAAGACTAGACGGCATATAACATCTAGCTGTCACAGAGAGGGGTTGTTTTAGTTGTGAATGTGTGGCTAATGCTGCTGTGGACCATTCCTTCATCAGTCACCTGAGTAGGTTAAAATACATGTTTCTGGTAATTATCTAAAGCGTTTTCTAAGTCATCATTTTCATGCCATAAAACAATTGTTCAGTGGGCCCATGTATTCAAAATCATTTGTTTCAAAGCTCAATTATCAGCATCACCAGAACGTTTAAAGGTTGCTCTGTTCCATGCTGCCACCATCTTGGGGGTCCAGATTGCCAAGCCTCTTTAAGATAGGGGGAATTAGGATTTTACCAAGTCGTTAAAACCAGAGGGGAGGTTGTCGGTCTTTCAGTAGTTTTTTTAGTCTTTGTGAACAAACGTCTGTATTTATGATTTCCTGTAAAAGCCTCAGAAGTGATAAGTAGGAAATCTTTGTTCTTTGTTTTTGATTTTGATTTTTACCTGTGGGCTGCGTGCTGCTAGACTGGTTTAGTCTGAGGGATGTTCTGCTGTGTTTGGCTGTAATCCTGGTGGACGTCATGCTTAGAGTAAAAATAGCTAGTATGAGATAACTGACTAACGCTTGCATGGTTTTTCATGGGGAGGGGCTTAAGCTTTATAAGCCTGGGTTATAAGTAAGAGTAAAGGCTGGCTAGTAGCCCAACAGCCATGGGCCGAGTCTTTGGTTTTTTGTTCAATTGATTTATAAATTTCCTTCATTCTTTTCTAAACAGGTTTAAACAGGTTTTGTATAATTTTTCCTCTTGGATTATTTCACACCACCAACCTGAGCTGCCTGGCTCTCAGTATTTTATAAATCAGTGTGCTTCCTCCACTGCGTCTACCGCCCCCCTTACAGACACATAAATGTCTCTATAACTACAGCACTGTTTACATTACATGTGCTGTAAGTGTAAGTGGGTGCTCCCCAGGTCAGAATATAGAGACCCAACAACTGTGCTGCTCACAGTGAGCATATACACACACACATGGATGTTAGAGCCAGGGGACAGACTCCAACCATCCACAACTGGAAAAGCAGACAAGAAGAAGGATGGATGGATGGATGGTGGAGGGATGGATGGATGGATGGATGGTGGAGGGATGGATGGATGGATGGATCGATGGTGGAGGGATGGATGGATGGATGGATGGCAAATGGATGCCTGGATGGATGGATGGATGGATGGTGGAGGGATGATGGATGGATGGATGGATGGATGGATGGATGGATGGATGGATGGAGGGATGAATGGATGGAGGGATGGTGGATGGATGGATTTCTTGGCTGCTACCTCAAAGCACATTATGCGCTGTCAGTCCTCCATGCTGCACAATAACATTCAGTATTTAGTATTTACTGTTATTTACACTTAGCTAGATTATTGCGGTGGTGTTGTTTTTATTATGCTGCTCTCTTTTTTGCTTGTTTTCTCTTCTTCTTTTTCTTCTCTCAACGGGTGATCCAGGTGATTTTTTAAGTGCCCGTTCTCACTGTCCCTCTTCCCCTCTGTTTTTCTTTCTCTTTGTTTGTTTCTTTCTTTCTTTCTATCTCCCTAAAGAAGATAAAGAATAAATAAAGAACCAAACGGGACAGGCAAAAAGAAAAAAGAAACAACAGGCTGACCTAAAGTGTTCTCCAGGCAGGGTCTCCAAACACCCCACTCATAAATGAAGTAAAAAATGAACAACAAACCAAAACAGTGGATGTCTGGACTTCTATAGAAAATTAAAAAGATAAATGCTTTTCAACACTGTTGGAAGAGCAAGATTAGAAGCTTTGACCTTCCTCTGAGGCCACGCGCCCTCCTCCCCCCTCCTGTCAGTTACAGTCCCGCTCCACGAGGGATGAGCTCCATTTTTGGTGGCCAAGCACAAATGTGGCTATCATACAAGATGCTTTTTAACAGGGTTTAATTTCACAGAACATTAATTCTTATACAATGTGGAGCTTCTGACAAACAATTTGTGACGTGAGAAGAAAAAGTCATAAAATAAAAATAGAACTTTCTACTGTCTGCTACACTGTGCACACGTTTGGCGCTTTGATCTTATTTGCTACATCATTGGTTCCATTTCTGAACAGGAGCCAAGTTTGCTTTTCTCATAACAGTGTTTGTTTGCAGACTGACACACACACACACACACACACACACACACACACACACTCGAAGGTTGTGGGAAGTTTTCTAGGGAAGCCCCCTTTGTGCCCCTTTTTGGGGTGGCTGTAGCTCAGGAGGTAGAGCAGGTCATCTGCTGATTGGTGGTTCGATCACTGGCTCCGCCCAGTCTGCATGCCAAATCTCCTTGGGTGAGGTACTAACCCTCAGTTGCTCTCTGATGTGTGAATGTTAGTTGTAAACACTTAAAAGCAGAAGAAAGTGCATGTGTGAAAGTTGTATAAAGAGCTCTGTGAGGGTAGAACAGTGCTGGTGAAACTGTGACCCTCCTCTGAGGTGCTCAGCCAGCTCAGATATCAACTGTCATCAAGGATGACATTTGAACAGTTTGGAGTACTCTGTTGCTGTTTGTCCATGAAATCTTTCTGTTTATTCACTTGATGATAGTTCTGCTAAAATTATACATGCGTTCTTGAGGATTTGGAGGAATCCTGACATGTGAGGGGCATGGAGGCATGGGACTATTGTTGGAGCGTTGCGGTGCTGGTGTTGAAACACCTTTAAAGACTTCAGTGCAATCGAATCCACACACACACACACACACACACACACACACACACAAATGTCACCTAAGCACAAAAAGATAAATATTCATGTACCGACACGTGGACACACACGTCCAGTACATATTCAGAAACAAACTGATGACAGGATTTAAGAAGAGGTTCAATACATGGCTCCATAATAGCAGAGCCCAGTCAGCAGTGCCTCCAGGCTCATTCACACTCCTCTGTAACCTTCACACACACTCAGGCCCGTCTGCTCCTGACTTGAATGCTCGTTCAGCTGTTGTGTGTGTGTGGCTGTGATTTAGTGGTAGACTGTATTTTGTTTCCATGAATACTGCTGATGTCTCTGAAAAGTGTGCTGTACACAGTTAGCACTGTTACTAAAACTACAAACTGTTTGAAGAAAGCATTGTAGCTAACTGAAATCAAATAAATGATCTGATTGTACAAAACCTCCAGAATGAAAATGCTGTCAGCACAACCAAAGGAGGGTTTGGTTCACATGTGTGTGAATGTGACACTTTAGTACCATTTTGCTTTTCCAAACTTCTTACAGTCTGTGTCATAAAATAACTCAAATCTGAAATGAAAGATGAATGATTAGATGAAAACTGAAATAATGAACCAAAGTACTGAAACTGAAAAAGGTTCAAAACTAATGAAAAACACAAACTATAAAAATTCTGCTGCTGCTTTTTCTGTCATGTAACTGACTTTTCACAGCTGTTTTTGTTTTCTGCTGAAAAAGAAAACCATTAGCTGCAATTTATAAATTAGCTTCAGTTCAGACAGCTGTAAGGGTAAAAAAGCTCCATCACATGTTTTCAGGAAGTACTGACCTTAGATTAAGACCCGTAACAGAAATGTTCAGCAGAAGAAGACAGTTTTTAGAACTCAAGCAGAAACAGATAACAAGTAACAATGGCACTATGGCTTAACACTGAGTATTACACTGAATGAGTCACACAAACCCATGATAGATTACAATAAACGTGTGGCTCTGTCTAATGCATGTGGGAACTAGAGATGTGCAAAGCAGCCAGTATTTGTATTTGAATAAAATTCAAAATAGGCGTAAAAATTGTTTTTTTGCATTACACTTCTAATTAATGTCATAGTGTAAGTATTCTTTAATTATATCCATTATAATAATTATGGATATGCAATATTAGTTGATCTTTTTCCATAAATCCAGCAATGAATATGTAACAAGGAACGTCACTGAAAAGAAAATAACATAACAGCCATTGACTCATCCATGGTTAGACCAACAACTAATAAAATACCATTGTGAACATATGAACCCCACCACCACCCGTCCTTGTTGGAGGACGCTGAACAGACAGCGAAACTGACTTGCAGGGGCAGAACATGGCTGTGATGATGAAATTTTGAAATTTTGGCTGGTGTAGGACCAAGAGATGACTCAGTAGCAGCAACACTCTTTTCTATTTGGTTGCCCAAATCCATGTGGGGAGTTTCAGCTAAGTTAATGAGTGACAGGAAGCTATGATAAGGTTAACTAGCCTATAGCCTATATCTTGCTGTCTTCAAAGGACAGAGTAACTTAAATGTACCATATAACTCCCGCAAGTGCATACAATTCGACACAACTACACAAGCATTGTTTCTCCTTTTAAACCGAACTTTAACGTTACTCTGTCAACAGCCTATTGTCTAAAACAGCGGTCCCCAACCTTTTTTGCGCCATGGACCAGTTTATGTCCGACAATATTTTTACGGACTGGCCTTTAAGGTGTCGCGGATAAATACAACAAAATAAAACCAGAACCGGCACCAAATAACAGTAAATTTATTCATAACATACGAGAAAAGACCCAGGGAAACTGAGTTAACGATAAAAACAATAAATAATAACAATAAAAAACAATAAAAACCCTGAAAACCATAAATTTCACACTCGAACCTCAACTCTCACAGCCTGGTACCAAATGACTCACGGACCGGTACCAGTCCGTGGCCCAGGGGTTGGGGACCGCTGGTCTAAATGACCGAGCTAACAGAGCTACGTAAACAAAGTGAACATAAGAGCACCGACTGCAGACGTCAATAATGCAGCATAAAGGAATAATCTCCCGATCTTTGCGAAAGTTATAAACTGCCTCTGGAACCCAATTAAGGTACAAAAAAACCTATTCAACAAAAATAGTGATGCAGTTCAGTCTTTTATTGCTGAGCCGAGCCTCTCTGTTGCTGTGTTGCTCAGTCACATCTATCACACGTCACTCACTCATCTGGTCATGCACTGCAGTCTCATAAGGGAACTCAGCTTTTTAATATAAAGTTTTTCCTTGTTCCCGAATACAAATATTTTTTAAAGTATTTGTTCGAAATAAGTATTCATAAAAAAAACTTTATTTGTGCCTTTCCGAATACCGTATTTGGGTTCGGCTCCACCCCTAGTGGGAACTAGGGGAACTAAGGGTACTAAGTGGAACTAAGTGTCATGATCCTGGGTCATGCTGACCCAGCATTCTTAGTTTTCGTGTGTTTTTGTATTTTGTTCTTTATTTATGCCATGGTTCCTGGGTTGTTCTGTTAAGATGTTGCTTATTAGATGTCCCCTTGTGACTTTACCCCTGTGTGCCCCCTCTGTGTATCTGTGAGTCCTCGTTTCCCCTCCTTGTGTTTTATTCCATGTTTTCCCCAGCCCGTTATGTCTGTGCTCTCCCCGTGCTCTCTCTCTCCTCCCTCTGGTCTGCGTCTCTGTGTTTTACTTTGATAGTCTCCCATCAGTGTGCGTCAATGTTGTTTGCGCCTGTCGTGTCTCGTTATGATTATCAGTGCCACTTGTGTTCCCCGTGTGCTTCTACTTCCCTCGTTAACCATCTGCGTATTTATGTCCACGTCTCCCTCAGTTCTGTGTCGCGTCGTCAGTGTCTCTTCCCTGAACCTGTGTGCCTTTCTCTGTGTTCCTTCGGTCCTCAGTTTAGCTTTCCCAGTTTAGTTCTGTTTCTTTGTGAAGCCTGCAATAAAGCAGTTATTTTCAAGTTCAGCTTTTGTCTCCGTAAGTTTTGCATTTGAGTCCTCATCTGCCTGCACACAGCTAGTTCATGACAGAAAGAAAGTCAACATCCATGCTGAGGAAGAAGCACCGAGCAGCTCAGTGCATTAAGAACAATCAAGACAGCTCCTATTAAGGCTGGAGGTTCAGAAGCTTCAGCATGCTAGTAGATAGGAGCAGTGGACCTGAACTGGATGAAGCCCAGCCTTCTGCCACCAAACCAAGAACAGTTGCTTACAGATGTGAACACTGCTCCACCCACACTGCTGAAACCAGTGAGCTGTCATAGTAATCCACGGAGCACTTGGATATAAGATTAAGGATGGAGAAGGTCCGTGTGGAGAAGGCTGGAAGAATCAGGGAAGTCTGGAAGGATGTTAGCTGGGACGCTGAGGTGAGGGCGTCGTGGATGAAAACAAGCTGCAACATGAGGTCCAGAACTGAAGCTGACCGTTTAAACTTGTGCAGGAATCCAAGCCTATGCTTCACTTCACACATTCGATAAACCCATTAAAGACAAGTATGCTAATCACTGCTGTACAGTTTGTGTCTTTGCACATGGACACCATCTCTGCTGTTGCTAAATGCATTTTTAAGGAAATGAAGGAAGGAAGAAATGAAAGCATTTTGTTTGCAAGAGGAGAGAGTCACACACCTACCTCAGTCTCTGTGAGTACGTCTCAACAGGGAGCAAAGCAGCAGACAGAATTACCAACCATGTTCTCTTTTCCTCTCAAACATATAATTTAACCTCACCTGTTCTAAGAGAGCTGAAAACAAAACAGCAACAAAGAAAAGAAGAGAAATTATCATCTTTGCGTCACCTTCTTCCCATCCTTCGTCTGTTTTGCAACAACAACGTTGATTTTGACACGGTCACATGGTTTTCATGTGTTTCTTTCTTATTCCAGAAGCCTTTCCTGTCTCTCTTGTCCTCTTTCCCCCACACCATACTCCACAATAAACATCACAAATTTAAATTATAGTCACATTTACTTTTACAAATGATGTAAGTGTTGTTCACATGGTTGCATGTATGAGAAATCAAACCCCAGCTTTCTTTCCTTTGAAACATTTTTGTTCTTTCTCATGTTTTAAGCTGTGCAAAGCCAACCGACAGCTGCAGCTTCACTGTTTGTTGTGTGTTTTCACCACAGCCTGTCCCAGCTACTATTTAGGACTTTAGTCTATTCGGTTTTTCCATGGCACATTACTAGAATCATCTATTACTGTATCAGTGATGTTTATTTTGACCATACTGAACTGGTGATGTAATTCTAAGAGTTTAAATGGCCTCTTCTATGCATTCTTCTGCCTTTTCCATTGTTTTTTTTTTTTCATAACAGTGATTCGTACTGAGATGTCTTTACAAGCTTTTGATAGCCACAAAAGTCCATGTTGCCCACTGCATATCATTGTGTGGTTATTCTACATTCAAAGAGTGCAGTACAAGTTACCACTGCATGTACTAAAACTACAAACCAGTATACAAAGTAATCACTCACTCTTACAAAATCTGCTGTAAAGACAGTAAATGACAGCAGCCATTAACCCTGTACATTCAAACAGCCTTAACTCTTTCTCAAATTTCTACAATTAGAATTTACTACTAGCCTAAAGACAGCTGACTCTGAGCTAACGGTGGGTTTAGCTTGTGGGGAAAGTCAAACCTGGTCTTCCTTTTCAGTTTATGCAGCAAACTTTTTTACCACAGCTGAAAAATGCTCAACACCTATTTATCAGTCGTGTGTGTGTGTGTGTGTGTGTGTGTGTGTGTGTGTGTGTCTACAGTCCTGTCAGCAGTGCCTTGAAGCTGAGTGCTGAGATAATTGAAGTTATTAGCCTGCTGCCTGTTAGCCAGCGCAGGGCTCAAGGTGGGTCTCAGCTAGCTTTAACCTTGCTGTGAACACACACCAGTCTCTTCCCTCCATCCTTTTCAATCTTCAGTATTTGCTAAGGATCGTCTCTGCTGCAGGGTGTGTGTGAAAGAAAATGAGGCAAGACAGAAATGCTGAGTGTGTGTGTTAGCGAAGAACACAACAGGCTTTTTGCAGTTTAAGTCAAAAGAAGGGAATCTGTAATAATTGAAAGAGTGAGCTACATAAAGCCAGAACATGGCATGAACATCTGAAAGTTTAAAAGTTACATTTTTAATCCAAGGCAAGCTTTGGACACCAAAACTGTTCCTCTGTCGTCACCATTCCTGTCAGTTTTCCCTCTTCCTTTCTGTTCTTGCTTCTCCTCTATCCCTATTTATGTGTGTGCGTGTACACAGTGCTGGGAAAGTTACTTTTAAAATGTATTCCACTACAGATTACAGAACACATGCCCCAAAATGTATTTTGTAATGTATTCCATTACGTTACTCAGTGAGAGTAACGTATTCTGAATACTTTGGATTACTTAATATTGTCACGGTACTGAGTCGTGTGGCCTAGTGTTTGAGTTTTATGTATTTTTGTATTCATTTTTGATCTAGTTAATTTCTAGGTTGCTGTTTAGTCCTTTATTTCTTAGTTGTTTCTGTCATCTCCCCCTGTACTCAGTCTCCCTGGTTCGTGCATCTGCCTGTCATGTTTCATGTCTATGTGGTTACGTTAGATTAAATTAGATTAGATTAGATGATTAGATGAAACTTTATTAATCCCTCGGGTGGGTTCCTCCGGGAAATTCAGTTTCCAGTAGCACAGCACCGAAAGAAGTTGCATGTTACAGATACAATAAGGGGAATGAGAGTAAGGATATAAGCATAAATACACCATATATGCACATATACACATATATAGATACAGAATATACAATATGGATAAATAGGATTGCTCATTTGAGTGAGTATATTGCACAGTGATTATTGCACAGTCAAATATAAGAAAAAAAACAAACAAATTCTGCAAATATTGCACAGTGTAAAAAAGCACCTACAGCTCAGTTGTTCCCGCCCTCCCTTGTCCCCCTGTTTCCTCTCCCTGTCCCCTCCAGTGAGGAGTTAAACAGTTCAATGGCGTGTGGGACAAAGGAGTTTTTAAGTCTGTTGGTTTTTGACTTTGGGAGAAGCAACCTGTCGCTGAATAGGCTCCTCTGATTGTTTACGACCGTGTGCAGAGGATGCCCAGCATTGTTCATAATGTCCATCAGTTTCTTTAATGTCCTCTTCTCTGCCACTGACACCAGAGTGTCCAGCTTCATGCTGACCACAGAGCCAGCCTTCCTGATTAGTTTCTCCACCCTGGATGAGTCCTTCTTTGCTGTGCTGCTCCCCCAGCACACCACGCCATAGAAAAGTACTCCTGCAACCACTGACTGGTAAAACATCCTCAGGAGCTTCCTGCAGATGTTAAAAGACCTCAGCCTCCTGAGGAAGTACAGTCGGCTTTGGCCTTTTTTATACAGGTGCTACGTGTTGCATGTCCAGTCCAGTTTGTTGTCCACCCACAGCCCGAGGTACTTGTATGTGTTGACCACCTCCTCTCCCTCTATCTGAACTGGCAGTGGACCTGCTCTGGACCTCCCGAAATCCACAACCAGTTCCTTGGTCTTTGAAGTGTTGAGTTGCAGGTGGTTTGTATGACTCCATGTGACAAAGTTCCTCACCAGACTTCTGTACTCCTCTTCCTGATTATCCCAGATACACCCCATGATGGCTGTGTCGTCTGCAAACCTCTGAATATGGCATAATTCAGAGTTGTAGCAGAAGTCAGAGGTGTACAGGGTGAAGAGAAGAGGGGACAGCACAGTTCCCTGTGGTGCTCCTGTGCTGCTGACCACAGTGTCAGACGTGATGTCCTTCAGCCTGACGTACTGTGGTCTGTAAGTGAGGTAGTCGGAGATCCAAGCGACCAGGCAGGGGTCCACCTGCATCCTGTTCAGTTTTTCCTGAAGCAAACAGGGCCGGATTGTATTGAAGGCACTGGAAAAGTCAAGAAACAGGATCCTGACCGTGCCTTTTCCCTTGTCCAGGTGTGAGTGGGCTCTGTGTAGGAGGTACAGGATGGCATCCTCCACTCCGACATCCGCCTTGTATGCGAACTGTAGTGGGTCCTGGGCATGTTGTACCTGTGGTCAGAGGAGGTTGAGGAAAAGCCGCTCTAGAGTCTTCATAAGATGTGACGTCAGTGCCACCGGTCGGAAGTCATTCAGCTCATTGGGCCGGTTCTTTTTGGGGACCGGGACGATGCAGGATGTCTTCCAGAGGGCGGGCACTCTCCCCAGTCGCAGACTGAGATTGAAGACTCGTTGTAGCGGCTCCCCAAGTTCAGCAGCACACGCCTTTAGCATCCTAGGACACACCTTGTCTGGGCCTGCTGCCTTCCTGGGGCGAAGCTTCCTCAGTTGTCTCCTGACCTGTCCAACTGTGACACTGGGAGATGATTGGAAGGGGGGGAAGGAGGAGAGGGGTTGGAGAAGGAGGAGGGGGATGTCATAGTGTCAGGGAGGGGGGGAAGCGAGGGAGGTAGGAGAGTAGGGAGAGGGCTCTGTAGTAAAGGTGAGGGTGAGGGGTTGTGTGCCGGTCGAACCTGTTGAAGAAGTAGTTGAGTTCGTTTGCCTTCTCCACAGTCCCCCCCACTGTGCTGTTCTTGGTGTTGTGGCCTGTGATGGTTTTCACACCATTCCAGACCTCCCTCATATTGTTCTTCTCCAACTTCTGCTCCACCTTCCTTCTGTAGGTGTCCTTTGCTTCCTTCAAGCAGCATTTCACCTCCCGCTGTGCTGCTTTCATGTCCTCCTTCACTTTGCTCCTGAAGGCCTTCTTCTTTATGTTGAGGATAGCTTTGACTTCCTGTGTTACCCACGGGTTGTTATTAGTATAAGTTAAGTTCATGTCATGTTTTATCTCCATGTCTATGTCTCCGTGTTTCCTGTTTTATTTTGGAAGAGTCTGGTGTTCTTTGTTCATTGTAGTTAGTGTTACTCTCCCCTGTATTGTCATTATGTTTCATTCTAGTCAGCTGTGTTCTCATGTGTCTCCACTTCTCCTGATCACCTCATGTGTGTATTTAAGTCCTCGGTCTTCCTTTGTTCGTCGTCGCGTCGTCTGTGTTCCTCCCCTCTGGTCATGTTAAGTGTTTTTCAGGGTTCTGTGCAGTTCATGTTTGCCATTTGGTTTATGTTGTTTTTCTTGCACCCGCACGATGAGGTTCCGTGCAGGTCATGTTCATGTCTGTTTCATCACGCCATTTGGTTCACAGTTTCCATGCATCTGCACAGCATTCTGTTCACAGTGATCATTGTTATTCCTTTCAGTCATGTTAGTGTTTTTCCAGTTTAGGTTTTTCTTTAGTTGCAGTCTCTGTCCCTGTTATGTTTTGTCTACTCCCCTCTGCTTCAGCCCAAATACAGGCTCGCTTTCAGTTTAAGTTCACTCCCGTCTCCTCGCCTGTGTTCGCGCCTGGGTCTACCACACACACTCTCCACAAGGTCTGCCTCCACTGGCCGTGACAAATATATTATCATGCTTTTTACAACTACATGAATGTAAGGCCAGTAATGTTGTGGGGATGGAGCTGGACTCCCTCAAGGTGGTGTCGGAGAGGCGGCTGTTGTCCAAGATAAAGACAATGTTGGATGACACCTCCCACCCACTCCATGACATGCTGGTCAGTCACAGGAGCACGCTCAATGAAAGATGAAATATGAACAAATTTATTAAACCCCCCAAAATATGACTATCCAGAGTTGGGACCAGGAAGCAGAGTTGCAGTCCTACACGCCTCTCTGCAGCTTCTCTCCTCCTGCTACCCCCCCAAAAACCCATCTCCATTGAGACTGTGTCAGCTCCCAAACAGACAAAAAACAAACCAAAAACCAGCAACAAACAACTTAAACATAAAAAATCCCAAAGAAAGAACAATACAGTATCCACATCTGAACCAAAGAGTAAAACAGTGAAATGTGGATTATTAAATATTAGGTCTCTCTCCTCCAAGTCTCTGTTAGTACATGACTTAATAATTGATCAACAAATCGATTTACTCTGCCTTACAGAAACCTGGTTGCAGCAGGATGAGTATGTTAGTTTAAATGAATCAACACCCCCGAGTCATTCTAACTACCAGAAACCTCGAAGCACAGGCCGAGGGGGCGGTGTGGCAGCAATTTTTCACACCAGTCTATTAATTAACGAAAGACCAAGACAGACTTTTAATTCATTTGAAAGCCTGATGCTTAGCCTCGTCCACCCCAGCTGTAAAACTCAGAAACCAGTCTTACTTGTTATCATCTATCGTCCACCTGGGCCTTACACAGAGTTTCTCTCTGATTTCTCAGACTTTTTATCTGATTTAGTGCTCAGCTCAGATAAAATAATTATTGTGGGTGATTTTAACATCCATGTAGATGCTAAAAATGACAGCCTCAACATGGCATTTAATCTGTTATTAGACTCAATTGGCTTCTCTCAAAATGTAAAAGAACCCACCCACCACTTTAATCACACTCTAGATCTTGTTTTAACATATGGCATAGAAACTGAACATTTAACAGTGTTTCCTGAAAACCCTCTGCTGTCTGATCATTTCCTGATAACATTTACATTTACAATAATTGATTACACAGCAGTGGAGAGCAGGGGCGGATCTAGAAGGGTGGCATGGGGTGGCAAGTGCCACCCTAAAATGATCCCTTGCCACCCCAAGTGCCACCCCAGTTTTGCATATGACAGCGTTGTTTATTAAAATAAGATAGCATTAATAGTTTGAGCGTAGTTACAGTCAACAGTGAATATATTGCATAGTGTCCCCCCCCCCTCCACCATTAACAAATGGTTCAGCCCATAGCAGGACCGGCTTTTTTCTTGTTTTCAGTAACAAGCGATGCTCATGATTGTGCCAGAGCACATTTTGAACAACACCATGGGAATTTTGGATTTTACACAGGTGGTTGGATGTTACACTCTGGAAATGGAAGGAAGGTGAGTGTTATTAACCCTCTGTGGTCCACGGACACGCTGCACCTCCAAATCACATGACTGATGTAAGCTGACATAGCAACAAGCTGCAGCCACGCTGAGTCTCTATTTCAGCTCACATTGAAAGTTTGGACTTCAAAGTTTTTAAATTTTAATTACAGGCCAGTAAATCCAGAGTTATGATAATATATATAAGCCACGCTTTTTTCTAAATACTGTTGTCACGTTTTTGTGTGTGTGTTTTAAGCGTTTTCTAAGGACAGTGCGAAAACAGTAAAGAAAGGAAAAAAAGCCACCTCCTTCCTATTGGTAGAAAAATGTACCATGTCGACCAATTAACAAAAAAAGTAAACGTGGGATTTGGTTGTTTAGGAAGAGGGGAGAGTTTTGGGAGTGACGGTAACGGCAGCGAGACAGAGCGAGCGAGTGGGAGAGAGAGAGAGAGAGTTTTTAGATGTGGGAGATTTGTGACGTTTAGTGTGTTGTGTTGTGTAGTTGTTCTGTTGTGTAGTCGTTGTTTTGTTTTGTGTGTCAGTGAGGGCACTAATGACTGTCACAAAGGCACATTTGTAAACACTGTCACTAAGTAGAAAACCAGCGGAGTGATACACCTCCTGTTGTCAGGCCTGCAGGTTTGTCCCTGTGATGTTCTCCTGTCTTTTGGTGGACAAACCTTTTTTTTACTGGCACACATCATTTATGGAGCATCTTATTGCCTGGTTCTGCCGGAGGTTTCTTTCTGTTAAAAGGGAGTTTTTCCTTCCCACTGTCGCCAAAGTGCTTGCTCATAGGGGGTCATATGATTGTTGGGCTTTTCTCTGTATCTACTGTGCAATATAAAGCGCCTTGAGGCGACTTTTGTTGTGATTTGGCGCTATATAAATAAAATTGAATTGAATTGAGAGACTGAGATTACTGAAAAGCACCACTGAACGACACAGGAAATCATTCCTGCCTGTGGCCATCTCCCTGTACAACTCCTCCATCTAACACACTGTTTACTGCAACAGCTACACCCTTCTTGCACATGTTCTTTTCAGCTATTCATTAATAAGTGACTTTTATGTATATATATGCCTGTATATATTGTGCTATTCTTAGTTAGTGTATTGTCTGTCTTTGTTAATGTTTGTTTATAATGGAGCACTGTAACGAATAATTATTTCCCCTAGGGATCAATAAAGTATTCTGATTCTGATTCTGATTGAGTCTGATGTGATTTATTACATTACTGAAGGCTGCTCGCCATACCAATACCAACTAGATGTTTAAATCTTAATATAAAATGAGTAACAGTCAATTTTCCTGTTGACTCCTGGGGGAGCATAGGTCCGCAACAACACACCAGCGGACTCTGTTCTGGGCTGCTCTCTTCAGCTGGGTCCACGTCATTCAGGTGGCCTTCACTTCACTCTTGACAGATCTTCTCCACGTCTGTTTGGGTCTCCCCACTTTCCTTTTCCCTTGTGGGTTCCAGTCCAGTGCTTGCCTTGCGACGTTGTCGAGTGGTTTTCGAAGTGTGTGGCCTATCCAGCCCCTTTTTCTCTTCTTGATGTCTTGACCGCCCGGGTTCTGTTTAGTTCTCTTCCACAGGTCTGTGTTTGAGATCTTCTCAGGCCATCTGATGTTGATTATGTGTCGCAAGCACTTGTTGATGAAAATCTGTATCTTGCTGGTAGTGGTCTTCGTCACCCGCCACGTCTCGGACCCATACAGAAGGACTGCTTTCACATTGCTGTTGAAGGTGCAGATCTTGCTGTGCTGAGATAAGGCTTTGGAGTTCCAGATGGGTCGCAGGGTGTTGAATGCACGCCTTGCTTTGTTGATCCGGCTCCTAACGTCTTCATCTGCGCCACCATCAAATGAGTAACAGTAGGGTGGACATTAGGTAAGGCTCCACTTTTTGCAGTGATCTCTTATAGAAAACTGTTCCGCGTGTATATAAAACAGGTCCGCGGCTCCAAACCGTAGTAAAGGGACCTCTTGTCATGGTCCTGGGCCACGTTGGCCCAGTATTCTTAGTTTTCATGTATTTTGTTCCTTATTTAGGCCATGCTTCCTGAGTTGCTCTGTTACGTTGTTTCCTTATGTGTTTTTCCCCTTGTGACTCTTACCCCCCGTGTGCCCCTCTGTGTATCTGTGAGCCCTCGTCTCTCCTTGTGTTTTATTCCACGTTTTACCCAGCCCGTTATGTCTGTGCTCTCCCCGTGCTCTCTCTCCTCCTGTCTGAACCTCTGTGCACTTCCTGTTTTACTTTGACAGTCTCCCGTCAGTGTTGCGTTCACTCCTGTTGTGTCTTGTTATGATTATCAGTGTCACCTGTGTTCCCCGTGTGCTCCCACTTCCCTCGTTAACCCTCTGTGTATTTATGTCTGCCTCTCCCTCAGTTCTGTGTCGCATTCTCCCTCATGGCTGTGTGATTCTCCCTGTGGCTCCTTGTGCTTTAGTTTTCCCAGTTTAGTTTTGTATTGTTTATGGTGTCCCCCTATACCAGCAATAAAGCTGTGTTTTTGAGTTTACCTTTGTCTCTGCGAGTTTGCGTTTGGGTCCTTCTCTTGCCTACACACAGCCGCACTGTGACAGAAGAACACAGCGTACAGTCTCTGCTTCGCTCCTGCTCCGATCCTCTGACCAAACAAGTCGTTGTGGAAGTGCGTGCTTTGGACTTTAGAGTAAGAGATGTCCACTCACAGCAGTCTAAAAGTAAAATGAATCCCTGTGGATTTTTCTCTTGCTGTTTCTCCTCAGCTTGAAGGAACTATGATGTGGGATTGAGAGCTGCTTGCCATAGAATTAGAATTGGAAGAATGGAGACACTGGCTGGAGCATCCACTGATCATCTGGACAGACCATAGGAAACTTGCCTTCCTACAGTCTGCAAAATGCCTCAGTGCTCATCAGGCCAGGTGGGCTCTCTTTTTCACTCGGGTTAATTTTGCTAAAACTCATAAACAAGGTTGACGCAGCGTTAGGCCTGACACCTCATCTTGACAAAGAGTCTACTAAGGAGGAGACCAATTTTGTCTTGCCATGTGTTACCAACAGTGTAGGGACTAATGCGTTATTAAGTGGATGGGGTGGATGAGGGAAAGGGGAGGCAGGAGGAGAGAGAGTGTGAGGTGAACTGAACATCAGGTAAGAAGTTATGACCTGCTGTCTATCTGGGTCAGATATAAACCAAGTTTAGGTGGAGTTTATTTTCATTGTGCTGACTTTTTACCGTCAGTTACAATAACTCATACTGCATGAAGAAACATGAGAAACATGAAGATGAAACCAGGAGATGTCCTTACTGAATCATCAGAGCTGAACAGGTGATGGAGAAACAGGTTCACCTTTTAGGTGACCTGAATGAGTTGAAGGGAAGTTATGAACTGTTTGTGAGAGACAAATACTTTTTCCTTTCTGTTGGTAGGTGGCACAGTGCACTTGTGGAAGGATAGTGCTAACATGTAAGCAAGCTAGAACACTGGCATCCTTGATGGGTATCCAGTTAGGGAAGCAACACATTAATAAGAGAATTCTGAGTAAAACCAAAGTTACTTTCCCTAGTAACTAGATACTTTGAAAGTAACGAGTAACTTGAAGTAACTGAGTTACTTTTGATAGAAGTAACTAGTAATGTAACTAAGTTACTAATTTAAAGTAACTTACCCAACATTGGTTACCAAAGCCCTCATTTAGGAGATCAGGTCATTAATCTGGGATTTCCAGTGGGAGGAGCCGAACATGGGGAACGGACCGCCTAACCGTTTGTACGTTCCTTCAGGTGTCCGAGCTAAGTTAATACACTGGGCACAACTGCCAATTTACCTGTTAACCTGGAAAGAACACACAGTCACAATTTTGCAAAACCTGTTTTGGTGGCCATCCCTAACCAGAATGTCCAAGAGTAAGTTTCTGCCTGCTCCATCTGTGCTCAGAACAAAACCTCCTCTCCTCCACCTGTCCTGCTAAGAACCCCGCCCATGCCAGGTCGACCGTGGTCATATGCACTGGAGTTTTTGACTGGATTACCTCCCTCCTCAGGTAACACAGTAATCATGACAATTGTTGGTTGTGTTTCTAAAGCAGCTCACTTTTGTGGCCTTGCCCAAGTTACCCTCTGCCAAACTCCTCAGGGACCATGTTTTCCAGCTCTGTGGCATCCCAACAAAGAGTCTTCAACTGCAGACCCCAGTTCACTCCCTGGGTATTGAAGGAGTTCTGTGCTGAACTTAGGGCCCAGGTCAGTTTGCCTTCGGGTTTCTACCCACAGACAAACGGCCAAACTGAGCATGACAATCAAGGACTAGTTACTCTTTAACTTGAAGTACGTATGCAAGCACCGTGAACTTTGCGAACTGGAAGGGGTAACATCCAGAAGGGTACTTGGACTTGCCATTCTTATTTTAAAAAGTGTTGTGAGAATTTCATTAGGGTGCCGGGAGGCTCCCATTAAGGTGGGGGTACTGTCATGGTCACTCTGTAGGCAGTTTCTGTCTGTTTTCCTTCCTTGTTCACTCTCTTGCCTTTCCTCTATCCCACTGTGTGTGTCGGTGTGTGCTGGTTTTTATAACTTGGTGAGACTCAGGCTGGGAGCTCGCCTTCTGCTCTCCACACACGTGGTGATCATCACACACCTGTTCCTCATTCATGTCAGAGCCACTACTTAAGGGAATGGCTGAGCTTCAGTCTTCACCAGAACATATGGATAATCCTTCTGTGGAGTTTGGAGAGAGCGTTTGAGGAAAAGGGAGCACGGAGAATCACGACACTTCAGCACTGTGGACACCACACTGACTTGGACAATTTTCACTTCACTGATTTGATTTTTAAGAGAGTCTGCACAAGTCCTGCTTCCACCCAGAGATATAAGGCATACACAAGAATATGGAGAAAACATTATAAAGAAGTCAAAGACACTCTAGGAGACAGTCTAAATGTAGAAAACCGGTAAATGTCTACGATGTTAGGCAGGACATCATCGAGCTATTTCTGTCCAATGCTAACTGAACATTGTGCCATATTAATATAATCCCAGGTACATAAACTATTTCAACTTGATCACAGTTTGAATAAATTGTTCAGCTTGGACATTTGTGAGTTAAGGACATTTCATTTTTTCAAAGAACCGTTCACAAAAGTATTCCCGGCTCTTACCTACAGGAAGCTCCTACGGGAAGAATAATCTCTCTGATAATGATGAGCAGTCTGTTAGTTAGAGCTGAATGCATTAGTCTACAATAATTCTAATACTAGGACAACTACTCCTTGTCAAATTATCATTATATAATTGTCATTTTTCATATCTTAGACTTGTACAAACTAAATAATGAAAACATACCAGTTACTCATGTAATTAAAGTGAAACAGTTCTTCCATCGAGCCTACACATTCTAACATCCCACTGCACTCTTCCTCTATATTTATTTTCCTGATACACATGACATGTGAGGAAAACACAACTCTGGTACTAAGCCGTCTTTATCTTTCTAAAACCTCTAAGCTGTTTCTTGTGAAATCTTTACATGTTAAGCCGATAAGTCGGGTAAAACAATAAACAGCATAATCTCTGTGTTTGCTGGGAATCACGCCTTTTATCTGACTGCAGATTAGGTTCATTTGCTCCGCTAGCAGCGCTTCAGCTACAGGATTAAAACCACGCCAAGGCCTTGTCATCCCCCCGTCAACATGGCACTAGGCATTACCTTGGAAAGATTAAGCTGCAATTAGGCAGACACAATGACCCTACTATCACATCAACTCAAGACATCCCAGCAGCTGGTAGACAGACGGGCTATAATAGCTGTGACAGTGGTTGGCAAAGAAACGTTATACTCCTGTGTGTAATGTTTGTTAGTGCTGTGCTCTGAAAGACTCCTCACAAAGAAAAGTTTGTGGTTCGTTGGACTCGTAAAGCAAAGAGACTGCAGACAGAGAGAGTTCAAAGATGCTGATGTATTTTTAACAAAGCATAAATAAGACACACGTGTGTGCTTAACAAGATAAAATTCTGCTTTTGTATTCCGGCGTTGTTGATGATGCTTTTGCTCACACATTCCTCGTTTTATAGTGGAACTAACAGGCATCACAGGCACTTTGTCCTGTGGAATACTAAAATATCAAAACTCCACTGTGTGTGGATTATTGATGCTGTCATGTGTTCCCTGAAGCTTTAGGCAGAACATTGGTAACCTGTAGCTCCTCTATGCTGTAAATGGATTTCACAGTTCCCCACGGAGATATGAGGGAAGCCTAGGTAGAAGCTATGGGGGTGCAGATTTAGAAAAATCACAGTTTCGATTTCTGAGGATCCAAACAGCAAACACAGGTACACACTGAGCACCGCAGACGAGACTGGAATACAAGTCAGCAAATCCTCAGCGTGTCAACTAGCTCGAAGCAAAAGTTCTTCAGAATATAAAAACGAAGCATCGGACTCTCCGAGGCACCAAAGAAAAGTCTCATGAGCTCCTCCAAAGTCAAGGTTAATAAAAAAAGAAACCCTTCCTGTAAAAATCATGCTCAGTGAGAAAAAGCGTTCATTTTTATTGCACCCTTACATGTGTGCGACTCTCTGTGCTGACTAATGAGATAACATGCCGTCTCAACCAGTGAAACATAATCATCAGGAAATCACTCCTCACTATGAGGAAGGAACTGATGTCTTTGGATATGTTCAGAGGCCATTTCATTTACATAAAACATGAAAACCTCATTTCAGTCCTAATTGGATCAATACTGCCATGTGACCGGCAGTGGCCCGCCTCCTCTCTCCGCCCCATCACCAGCAGTAACCCCCCAATCAGCTTTAATTTCATGTCTCGCTCTCTCGCTGCCCAGCACACATGCTGTGGTCATATGTAATGAGGAGACATTAGAACAGCTGCAATTACCATGAAGCGTCATTGTAGAACAAGAATTTAATTAGATTACTCACTTCACACTTCATGTCTTGATGCATTCTCAATCATCCAGGAAAGTAAATCTCCAAAAGTTGAATCTGTTCATCTGGACGTAGCGTTTTGTGGGAGAAACATTTCGTCACTCATCCAAGTGACTTCTTCAGTCTCAGCTGACTGCAGGTTTCAATCTTATAAACAGTACATTTGCATAATGACTGAAACCAGCCCACTGAAGGAACAATGGGCTGGGAGGTCAGTTCCTTAATCATAATTATGCAAATTCCCATGACCATTGATCAACAATCACTGACCAGAACCCACTGATCAAAGAACACTGATCAATGGCCATGAGTACCATTCACAGAGAGTTGGGGAATGGCTGCAATCACAGCATTGTAAGATGGCGAAAGATGTACCCTTAGGCCCCCTCCTCGATTCAGAGATGGTCTTTCCCTTTTCACGTAATGCTCATGGGAATTTGCATAATTATGATTAAGGAACTGACCTCACAGCCCATTGTTCCTTCAGTGGGCTGGTTTCAGTCATTATGCAAATGTACTGTTTATAAGGTTTGGGGAAACCTGCAGTCAGCTGAGACTGAAGAAGTCACTTGGATGAGTGACGAAACGTTTCTCCCACAAAACGCTACGTCCAGATGAACAGATTCAACTTTTGGAGATTCACACTTCATCCACTCAGGAGGCGATGGGTGACCCCTGTGCTGCTACATTACTGTAAGCTAGCACACTGAAGAAAGTCAAGGCTGTGAAATGAACTTGGACAAACTAAATAGTTTCAATTGTAAAGTCCAGCAAGTCCACTAAAATGAGCAAAAGTCACTGTCATCAACACCCACAACAACCACATACACACTTGAATTAGTAAACAATGAACTCTGCCCAAATTAAAACCAACCAATATGTGTGCTGAGTACGAGAAATAATAAACACTGATCATAATCATATCAGATAATGATCTGTTTCTTCATTGTGATCAAATAAGTTTGTTGCTCAGATGAGAAATCAGCAGAGAAATGAGCGAGCAGAGAGCTATAGGTCAGAGGGTCGGGGACGCACATCCTTCGCATCCTTCATCTCGAAACACTTTGCTTCCACGGAGCCAGACTTTCTCTTCATTTCAAGCAGTTTTAATCTTCAGTTCAATCCTTGTACCTGAGCTTGGAAAGAAAAGCGTCTGGACTTCTTTAAGTTGCTTGAAGACGTTTCACCTCTCATCCGAGAAGCTTCTTCATAAACGCATGGCACAACATAGAAGAGCCACCTCGACGGGAGAAGACTCGGCTGTTCATCTGCATCTAAAGGTCAAAGGTCACTCTCTGAGGATGCCAATGTTCACATTTTGGACAAAGAAGACAGATGGTTTGAAAGAGGAGTGAAAGAGGCCATCTATGTCCACTATGAACGGCCATCTTTGAACAGAGGGCGGGGCTTACGACACCAACTGTCTGCCATCTATAATCCAATGTTGAGATCCTTCCCAGATGCCTTAACGCCCACTCACATCCTGGGCCTTCTGACCTCAGGAAATCACATGATAGAGTGGGGCCAGGTTTCACAATGAGCTCACCCGAAACCCTGGCTGATTGTGACCTACACCCGTTTTCACACCTTGGCTCATGTGATTAGGTAGAGGATCATCAGGGGGTCCTTTGTCCCTCTCGGGGGGATACTCCCACAGGGCTTAAATCTGGGACTCTCCACCATTTGACCCTAGAACTGAAGAAGCTTCTCGGATGAGAGGTGAAACATCTCCAAGCAACTTAAAGAAGTCCAGACGCTTTTCTTTCCAAGCTCCTTAGACTACGATGAGCTGGATGACTGAGAACTTCACAGACATCTTGTACCTGAGCATTTTCAGAGGAATGCTTTTTGTTTGTAAAGCATTTCAAAGCTTTTAGCTGTAGGAGAGCCTGGTCTGCCTCCTGAGTCACAGCCACCCTGTCAACAGCTTACAACACTTCTTTAAAAAAGTCAAAAAAGGAAATGAGGTGATTATGATACCTTATTGAATATTAGTAGAACAGGTGCCAGAATTTCATTTCCATAGAAAATGATAGATTAGGAGCATTAACGGTGCTGTCATGATGGATGTGGTGTGCTCCAGCTGCTGATGCTGCACAAGATAGGATTGTGAATGTAAGATAGCACTACATGCATCACTGTGGAGAGGATAATTATTCAAAACCTTATCAAACCAGGGAAGGGCGATGATTTGGAAGCCAGAAGTTCCACCGAGTGCTGGAAACACTGGACTGTACTGGGAAGGTTAACCTTTAACCTTCTCAGCGATGCGATGAGAAGCTGTTCTCATCCCTGTAAGTCCCTGTTCCTTGTAAAGATAATCTCTATGTTTGTTATTAGTTATGACAGGACACTGACTTTAGGGCTGCAATGATTCGTAATTTGAAAAACTTGATTATAAAAAAATCTTCTTTTGCTTCGATGCTTCAGTTAATGCATGACTCTGTAGCCCTCACTCACATTTCACTTGAGTTTTTTTTTTTACAGCACCAAATCACATTTGTGACCTGCAATACAAACCTATTTAGGAGCAGCGTATGAATAACAGCTTTGACAACATTAAACCCACACAGCTGAAGTTTTAAACAAAAACACTGAGAACAGCAGCAGTGATGATGACGCTGGCCCACACACCACGAAGAGCAAAGAGGCGGAGCCTCAGGTTGAATAAAAGAAAACATGTTTCTGTCGTCCAAAACAGCAAAGTTGTTCCTGTGATCACCATTAAAATCTTTACTGAGAAAAAGCTAACAGGAGCTGATACGCTCATTGCAGCCTCCACTAAAGGCTGTAAAGCTTTACAGACACAAACTTGCACACTTAAACATGCAGACACACCAAATCTTCCTCATCCAGGACATAAAACACTGTCACAATTATTTTTGTCTCACATTAATGTCAGAAAGCTTCTAAAAAAAAAACAGAATATAGGCAGTTTTATTTTATTCCTTAGTTTAGTTCCATGTTTAGGTAGTTTAGGTTCAGCCTTATTTTGTTTGACATTACTGCACTGAGATCATTTGTTATTTATTTTTATTTATTTAAGAAATATTTTTCTTGAAAAATATCAATTTTTATGTCACATCTGAATTCTTCTTTTTTTTGACAGATTCAGTTAAATTATTAAAACATTATTACATAATTGTTATTATGGCTCATTAATAAGACAAATTAAACCAATTTCTTATCCAATTAATTAATCAATTGATAGAATACTCAGTTATTAAAATAATCATTAATGCATCCTTAATTATCTTAATTTCACACTTAAACTCTATAATTTTACACCACACATGGATGCAGTTATGTCCATAAATATTTGGACAGAGACAACTTCTTCTCTAATTTTGGTTCTGTACATTAACCATAATGATTTTTTGTCATGCATTTTCACACCCCAAATTTACCTTTGTAGACTTGCTGACTCACAGTGCATACACTATGAGCCATGATCAGAAATCCGGCAATGAGTCTCCAGTATGAAGAACTGGACAGCACCATGACCTGGGATGATGCACGCTTACTGGCTGAAGAAGCTAACAGCACTCCAAAATACAGCAGGTAATCATCCAGACTGGATAACATGGAGCAGAAAACTCCTGGGGCCCGTTCTTCGTACCTCGCTTACTACATCCAAGATCAAATGACACATCCAAGATCAAATCATCGCGCTAACTTTGAGCTCGCTAATCCGGTTCTCCGAACACACCTGTTGTTGACGATTAGTATAGCTGGATGAAGTAATCTGAGATCACTGGGTGGCTTAAAAGGGGCTACGCGTCGATAGTAGAAACATTGATCGGCAACCCTTTGATTGGTCGGCGAAGATGTCGAAGGAGTGCGCACAGTATTTCACGGCAGCAGACCAAGAACTCTTGATTGAGGGATTTCAGGAGTTTCAGAGTTTAATTAAAACGCAAGGGAACACTGCAAAGGCTGCAAAAGCAAGGAGAGAGGGCTGGCAGAAAGTTGCTGACAAATTAAACTCGTAAGTAATTTATTATATTATATTACATACATACAGGCAGCACGGTGGCACGGTGGTTAGCACTGTTGCCGCACAGCAAGAAGGTCCTGAGTTCAATTCCACCATCAGGCCGGGGTCTTTCTGTGTGGAGTTTGCATGTTCTCCCCGTGTTTGCGTGGGTTCTCTCCAGGTACTCCGGCTTCCTCCCACCATCCAAAGACATGCAGCTTGTGGGGATAGGTTAACTGGATAATCCAAATTGCCACTAGGTGTAAATGTGCGAGTGAATGTGAGTGCGAATGGTTGTCTGTCCCTGTGTGTTGGCCCTGCGACAGACTGGCGACCTTTCCAGGGCGTACCCCGCCTCTCGCCCTATGACAGCTGGGATAGGCTCCAGCGCCCCCCGCGACCCTGAAAAGGATAAGCGGAAGCGAATGGATGGATGGATGGATGGATATTCCATTATATCCTCTTTCACATTAGAGCCACAACAGGACCCACTAGAACATGGGAACAAGTAAAAGTGAAATATAAGAATATTCCACAGAATGGTAATATTTATCACTTATATTGCTTTTAGTCTATGACAAGAGACCCTGAAATAATCTGTTTGTTTGTTTATAACAGCAACCAAAAAAGGGCAGAGCAAATAAAGACAGGTGGTGGTCCTGCACCCCCTTGTCACACCCCGGCTTTTTGTACTGTGACATTTATTGACATTGTGGGGTTTTTTGTGTGTAGTTTTACATAACACTCCATCACTTTTACCTGTTCCCATGCAAGGGGTGACTGAAGCATGCACAGTAAGTTGGGAAATATATATATATCTATATATATATAGAGAGAGAGAGAGAGAGAGAGAGAGAGAGAGAGAGAGAGAGAGAGAAAGTAAATAATACCCTCACGGGAGAATCGATATCTCTCTATGAGCACACCGTCGCGCTGAGCTAAAGGATCCTGTCTATCCCGCAATATACGCTAAATTCTGTAAACTCTCCTTATCAATCTTGCACCTTCCTTGCTCGCGTACAAACGGACAGGACATGGCTGCGACAGACTTCCCAAATCCACCTTCGCTTTTTTAGCCGTGGTCTGTCATCTTGATTGCACGTAGTAATTTACTATTACTACTCTAAAATATGAATTACATCTGACATGATCTACTACATGTAATAGAATGATTAATAGTACATTTCCCTTTTTTTCGGAAATGACCTGTATGTATCTGTATGAAATCAATAAAAGAATCAAATACATTATCTTTAGTTACATTGATAATATTTATTTATGGTAAAACAGTGGAGAAATATCGCTGTTGCTTTCGTATAAATGAAGCGGACATACCTGAGTGGCCGCGATCTAATCCTGTTTACATAAAGTAAGCCTGCTCCCGAGCAGGTTTACGCTTACGGATCTGTTGCTATGACAGCAAGTCCTGGATGAGCTTCGGAGAACCGAACGATCCAAGATCACGCGAAATCGTCAACAATCAAATCCAGCTAACTTACTTAGCGAGGTACGAAGAACGGACCCCAGGTCATGAAGGATCAACACTATAAGCAGGGGTGCACATAAGTGGTCCTCAGGTGCACATTCGCTGTCAAAATGAAAGACGCACACCAGATAAGAAGTTGCAACGTGCGTTTGCGTACATATAAAAGACTAGTCTGCTAGAGTGGGATTTTCACGGCATATTCTGCTCCACATCTCTGTGCATTCATCATTTGTTTGAAGCCAGCTCACCTCCTGCAACCACTTTTCCGAGAATACACGCTTCTTTTGCGGTTCGGACTCCTTCTGACATTTCTTTGGAGGTGGAGGAACACCAAAGTAATTGCTTAAAGGAGCTTGCTTCTTCGACATCTTTAAGAGTTCTAAACAAATGTCTGTCCTCCTCTAGAAAATCTTATGTACGCAAACACGCGTTGCAACTTCTTATCTGGTGCGCATTTTTTATTTTGACAGCGAATGTGCACCTGTGGACCATTTATGTGCACCCCTGACTATTGAACTGCTACCTGCTTCTCAACAACATGAAAGCTGCTGTTCGGCATCGTAACAACCAAGCTGAGCAGGGTTAGCTACATGAGCACAGCTCAGAAGAGCACTGGAAATAAGCACCAGCTCCTGAATGATAGAGAAGTTCACCAGGACTATAAGACCAGTCAGATCAACCAGACCACTGCCTGGACTGACAGCAGGAAAGCCCCATACATCAATACTGGTGTGGGGCTTTTCCTGTTGTACATGGCTATTAGTGCACAGATAACACTCATCAGGAACTCAGTGGGACTGTGGAAGACAACAATAGAGGCCAACTTGAAGTCTCCATAAAGTGCAGCCTTTACCAGGTTGATGGACGGTCCCTGCTGCTGTTCTGCACAGGTCTCAATCCCACTGGACTAGAGGTGGTACATATGTAGAGTTGAGCGCCTTTAAGTCACCTGCTGTATATGGATAACATCAAGCTGTGTGCCAGGAGTGTGTGAGACATCGATTCACTTATCCATGCTACCAGGATCTTCAGCGAGTGATTTAGCTGTCACTTATATGATTAAACAGGAACAGCGTTGTGTTTGTATGCGCTCTCTGTTTACTCAAATGACTGTCAGAACTAATGTGGTTTTGTGGCTCAGTCTTGCCGTCTCCAGCAGATCCAACGAGAAATGATTGAATGTTTGCAGAAGAGGTTAGACTGCAGTTATTAGACATTTGTGGTGACAGTCAGAGTATACTTGAAGCCATGGGCTTATTTTAAACCTTCTTCATTTCTAGTGCAGCTAAACAAGTAGCATGTATTGCCTCTGACCTTCTCCTGAACTTAAACAAACACGTACGTTTGACAAGTGTTTGCACAAGTCTGTGTTTATGTGTTTGTGCTACTGGCAAAAACCAAAATGTAATGCATATTTCTCACGTTTACTGCTTTGTCTCTCACTCTCTCTGCTGGCTGACATCCCCGTATTGCCTCTGCTCCATTTCTCTGTGTGGAGTTGTTAATAACAACCTTGCATCTGACAGCATGACACACACACACAGACACACACGGTCACCACTACTGCCAACTGCCATTTTACGCACCATAAACATTTGATTATTTCATTTATCGTCAGAGCTGGAGAATACACAAATGCATTGGTGCAGAACACACATAATCACACAAACACAAGAACACTGACATCGACAGCACTGAAGCACACACAGAAATGCATATCTGTACTATTACTGTGGCACAGGGTTGGACACAATATCACACTATTTCTCTCCGACACACACACACACACACACACACACACACAAAGAGAAGTCCTGTGTCAGCGGTCACTGCACTGAGCTCTGGATGAGAAAATCAAGAAGCCACAACAGACAGAAAAAATCTGCCTACATGTTGCTTTAATATCACTTTTACAGAGAAGACACAGATACACACAAAAATGAAGAATATCCATTAATGGATTCCAATTATCAACAACATAATCTCAAAAAATTACATATATTTCACAACATTCAGTGTGTTGTGTACACTTAAAAAAGTAGTATGTAACAAAACAACAACAACAATGAAAGAACCAAATATGTTAAAGTTAAAAAGCATTAAGAGGTCAACAACTGTAGGGTTGCTGTTCCAGATGACAGCACACAAAGGAGAGGCTGAGGTTTTCTTGTGTTCATCGATTAAATTAATGCATTACTGATTAGTATTATGATCTGGCACAGGATATTTCCCCTGAGCTCTGGTAGGTATTGTTCTAACAGGCAGAGAGGGAGCCAAGTGAATGAGTCCTGATTGGACAACATTAGTCTGCGGTGCTACGACCCTGCAGCCACACCAGTGGGTGGATGGGAGTCATCTATCTCATATCAAAAGCTCTGAGAGTTCAAGGAAGGTAGAAAAGCACTACAAGCCTCCATTTAGAGCAGACACACAAAGAAAGACATGCAGACTTTTGCATGCGCCGTCCACATTCCCCAAATGAATGAAAAACATGATGTCCCAACACAAGTTAAATAAACTACTTTTCCATGGATAGAAATAGGAATTTTGTTGGTTAAGAATTATATTTACTAGTAAAGGAATTTATTGTTTGAAAACAGACAGACACAAAAATCAATAAATCCCTGACTCTTCTAGTCACTGAGAAAGACACTCTCACCCACAGCCCACATAGCAAAATTGGTATGGCCCGGGTCTGGCCCACATACCGCAAAGAATGACGGCCCTTTGGTGGCCCACACATGGGCCAGCACAAGGCCAGTTGCAGACACACTGCTGGCCCTGTGCTGGCCCATCTGGGCCACTGAAGGGCCGTCATTCTTTGCGGTATGTGGGCCATGTGTAAGTTGTGTGGAGCCACGGGCCAGTTGCAGACACACTGCTGGCCCTGTGCTGGCCCAGAACAGTTTCAGCTCTGGCCCCAGCCTAATGTGTACCTTAATTAAGCCATGTAATAACAACATGTTCCGGAACATAACAGTGCAAAAGTAACATGATGAAACTCTGTTCAGACAGTGAATGGACTGATTCTTGTATAGCATTTTTCAACTCTCCCAGTGTGCTTCCTAACTGCATTCATACATATTCACACTCAAGACATGGAGACGGGAGCAGCCAGGGATCAAACCACTAACCTTCTGATCAGTAGGTGACCTGCTCTACCTCCTGAGCTACAGCCACCCAGTGTTAAACATGAGTAAACCCTCACTAGGTTTTGGATAAAGTGTACACTCACAAAACTGTCAAACCTGCATTTGAAACGTTGGCTACCATAGCAGTATAGTATTGCAACATGACATTTCTTCTAACTAAAATAGGAAAATAGGAACATAAATAGTGCCATCATTGCCAGACCTGGCCCACATCTGGTTGACATACACCCTGCCATGACACCAGTCAGTCAGAAGTGCCAGCTTGATGCCAGATCCCGACCAGGCCTGTTTTCTATGAGCCTGGGCCACATAAACCAAACCACAATCAGGCCAGATATGGCATGCCATCACATAAACAGTGCCATCTATGCCAGGCCTCGCCCATATCTGGTTGCCATACGTCTTACCATGCCAGAAGTCAGCCAGCAGTGCCGGCTTGATACCAGATCCGGGCCAGACCTGCTTGCTGTGTGGGAGGACTAGGACAACCATGTGGGCCAACATGGATATCAGAGACAGTATAAAACATGGACGTAGCTACTGCGATGTCACCCTTTGGTTTATGATGTACCATTTTGGAGCTATTTTTAAGCATTTTTGACATAGCCGTCTTTGCTGCACACACACACCTACACACACACACACACACTTTATCTCATGTCCCCTCTCTTTCCCCTCTCCACTCAACTCTCGGGCACTATGCAGCACTCTGATAACCCCCAGCTCTACTTCCCCCACTGTGTCTGTCTCACTTTCATCTGTCAGAAACACCAAGGGTGACTGGGGGTGAGCCAGTGGATGAGTGCGGGGAAAAGAGGAAGATGAGTAACTGGAAGAAGATGATCGGGATGGAGAAGGAAGAAGTCAAAATGTGGATGAGGGCTGATAGCAAATCAGCCTTCTGCATAGAACAGGCCAGGGCTCCAATGAAATCGTACTCTTACTAGACTAAGAGGAATTAGAATAAAAGTGATGGACACAGAAAAATAATAAATACATTACAGAAGGACAGAGAGAAAGGAAGCAAATGTTAAAACATGTTAAAAATGTCTGCATTTTCCTCCCCTCCTTTATTTTTAGTGGTATTACAGAAAGGTTCTCTGCAGATTTCAGGTCAGTGCTTCATGTCAGACAGGAAACGTCTTTGTCCCAACCTGCCACTGCAGCAGACGACAGACAGACAGACAGACAGAGCACTCACTTAGCATTAGCACTGATAAGGCCTGAGGAGGATGAAGATATCCACAGATCCAGAGCAAAGTTCTTTATGTCAGGTCTTTCATGGTGACACAAGAACAATGTAATGATGTCTATACTGCACTATTGCTACTATAGCATACTACAGGCACTTCACTTACACATTAATTCAGACAAGGGTGGTGCAGCAGGACAGACACATGGACGGCATGGTGGTGTATCTGGGGTGGCTGTAGCTCATGAGGTAGAGCAGATCAGAAGGTTGGCTGCTCAGGTCTGCAAACCAAATACCCTTGGGAAAGATACTAACCCCAAATTGCTCTCGAATGCATCTATCGGAGTGAGAATGTTAAGTACAAATAACTTCAGTAGAGGGAAAAAGGTGTATGAATGAGGCATTTTGGGTGCTCAGGTAGAGTAGCAAAGCCTTACATAACAACCAATCCATTTACTATTTTGTATGAAACACTGCAGCCTCATCCTAAAAATGAAATAAATGAAACAAGACAACATATGCTGAGTTCCTCAATGTTTGACAATTTGGAAAAACAAAGTTTTCACCCTTTCTATCCGTACTCCAGCTCACTGTCTCTCTAGTAGTGGCATCAGTCTCCGTGGCTCACCCTAAGCCTCATGGTTGTCTCTCTTCCTTCTATATCCCATCCACCCCCTCTCCCCTCCTGTCCCTGCCATCATCTGATGCCAACCTCTTTTCACCAGCTAATACCACTTCACCCTTTTTTACCCTCCTCCTCTTCCCTCCCCAGGGACTCACATTCAATTGTGCTATCTACCCACAGCAGGCCTGTCAAAACCCCCACCACTGAGCGAGGCAAATCAGTCTGGAGTGTGGAATCGGGAGGTTGAGGCTGAGCACAGCGAGGAAAGACGGCAATGGATAGAAAAGCCAGATGGAAAGAAAGCAAAGGTGGATGGAAAGGGCAAAATGTTACGGAGTAGAAAGTAGGAAGAAGAAATGCAGGGAAAAGAGGAAGAAGTATCAAATGATTATTCATTGAAGTCAGCTCGCTTCCTTCTCTCCACATTTATCCCTCCTCTCCTCCTTTCCCATGGCTCTCTCTCTCTGGCCTGGTTTGGATGAATATAAGCTGTCTATTGTATGTCTCTCTCTCTGAACCACCAAATCAGTTCCTCTCAGTCCATCATCGACTACATGTGGCCTGCTTTCAACACTGGCAGCAGCAAAGATCAAAAGGCATGAACGCTGTTTCTTGTACTAAGTGTCACTGATGTACAACAGCACTGTTCACGCACTGCTCCCACTCCACTGTGACGAACTACACTTGTCTCCAGGAAAAACGTAACTGATCTGAAGAAGGATGAGGAGTTGATCACATTTCTAAAAAAGCATTATTCCCATTAAATTCTCCTGGTCCTGGGTCTCTGATCAAGTGCTTGGTGTTTTTGGTCTTTTGAATCTTAAAGCACTGTTATATTACTGTTGTATTATGTTTAAGAAATGGGTTCCTGATTTATTTCTGGGTTTATAAGTCACTTGGTTCTACTGTAGTGTGGTGTAGTATTTCCCACTGCTTACTAGCTTTTGTTTGTTTGTTCTTCTAGCTCTTAGTTCTTTGTTTTGTTCCCCTTCATGCTCGTCTCTTTCCTTGGTCTCGTCTGTGTGCCCACCCTACCGTCCCCTGTTGGTCCTGTATCCATGTTTATCTTCTGTCTCCCAGTCGTGTCCCCGTGGCCTGTCTTTGTAGTTTGTCTTGTTTCCCCTCACTCATGTTTCCATGTTTTCCCTTTGGTCTACGTCAAGTTTGTGTGTCTCAGTTTCCTGTTTTGTTGTGATAGCCCTTGTTCTGTGTGTGTTTTTCAAGACTTCAAGACGGTTTGTTGTCATTTCACATGGTATTTACAGAAATACACAGACTGAAAGAAAATGTTTCTCATCAGCTTCTATAGTGCAATAACATCTGTAAAAAATAAAATACAGTATAAGGCGTAAACAATCACACTCATTCAGCTAGTTGTTTTTTGTTCACTTTTGCTTCCTGTGTCTCGTCAGTTAGATCCGGTTCAGCTGTGTTCCCCAGCGTGTCCTCTCTGCTGTGATTCCTGTTCGTTGTCACATTGTTGTGTAGTCCTCTCTAGTGTTGTGCGCTCTGTTTCTGCCCTAGTCTTTAGTTCCTAGTGTCTAGTTCCTGTCTGCCATGCCAGAGTTTTGAGTACATGGCTTGCCTGTGGATTCCTGCGTTTGGGTCCAACTTTCTTCCTCATGCTTAGCAAGCATATGATATAAATTAGCTTTCTCCTTCCATCATGTCACAAACCAAACATCCCTTACAATAAGAATAACATGAAACATGCATTTATTTCATGTAACAGCTGCATATTTTGAAGCTAAATTATCTATATGACCACCTGTTCGTTCGGGAAGGTCTTTAACAGAGCTTTAACATAATCTTACTCACCCTTCCATTTCTTTACAACTGCCCTGTGGTCCGTCAGCACACCAGACAAAGAACCATACAGCTCTGCTTCATCAGATTCCCTTAAGGTAATCTAAGAAACGGCGCTTCTCGAGAAACTTTCTAGCACTTTTCTCGCCAGCTGACATTCCAGCTCAGTTCGGAGTACCTGCCTCCTACCACCATTTAATGCGCAGCTGGAAAGCAGTTGCTAGTTCTATGCTCTGCTGTTCCTCCATTGCCATTTATCTCTGCTAGGCACAGGATGCTAGCTTTGATGTTTTCCATCCCTCCTCACAAACTGCAGAAGCAAAGTTTGGCACTGGGATGCCAGGTTCTTTGTCCTCTATCGCTCCCTTTGCTTCTCATGTCCTTTCACAAGCATCATCTATGGAATAGATGATGCTCCTTATTGAGGCCATGAGCTAATTATCTTCGCTAGCCTGCCTACCAGTCATATTAGTGTAGAGCCCTCCTCCGAGGCCTTACCCAAACCACAGCTCAGTTCATGTTTAAGCCATTCGCCTTTATCTACAAAAAATGCTGTCAAACCTAAAATGAGGATGTGGGCCCAGCTAGTGAATCATGCAATAAAATGAGGAGTTGGGTAATGAAGCCTTGACTGACTGAGAAATGGTAAATGGGCTGGTTCTTATATACAGGGAGCACATCAATGTTTTTTGATTGACTCCACCTAGTAAATTAACTATTAAGACAAGGTGGGCGGGGCTTCAGTGATGTGACAACATAGTTTCTGAACTCCTCAAATTTTATTTGTCACGTACACAGTTCAACATGTAGTGAAATGCTTGTGTCCAAGCTCTCGACAGGCTGCAGATGTAGCTGCAACATTCCAGGGCTTGGTTTTAGCATGGGGGGTCTAGCCAGGACCCCTACTGGATACCAGGTGGGAATCAAACTTGCGACTCCCGCTGCAAAGGTGTGTGGTCTTACCACTACACTTCCCAGCTACTAAATGAAGCTGCAATAGCCAGGAATGGAACCCAAGCCAACTGGGCAGCTATGCTCTCCACTACTCCACCATCGCTGTTTCCTTTGAATATCTGATGCCAGAAGAGAAAGAACCCTTTAAAGGTGGTCATTCAGAACAATTTGAAGCCTGAACTTTTGGTTCCCATTTTCTAAGCTAGTTTTGTTTTGTTTCCTGTCGGGCTCCTCCAGCATAGAACAAAGCAGTGCGTGATCATTTAGTGCTTGTATGTGAATGAGGGGGTGTGGCCTGCAGTGTAGAAGTACTTTGAGTACTTTAAGTGGTCAGTAAGAGTAGAAAAGCAAATATGTCTGTTCATTTAAAAATATTATAGAATAGAATAATCCTTTAATTGTCCCACTAGGGGAAATTTGGTTGTAACAGCAGCCAAAAAGACACATATACAAACAAACAAACAAACAGTACACAGAACACAGAACAGAAACATACACAATTTTTCTTACATATTTACATTAAGGACAATGGTTACTATATACAGAGAGTACTGTACAGTTATTAAGTTAAATAAAAATAACTACAGATAAGAGGCAAACCAGGTTGTATTGCGAATCGGTTGATTAACTTATTGCAGTTACAGCGCAGATGTAAACATATAATGTGTGACAGAAAGAAATGTAGAGACTCATCATCAGAAAATGATGTGATCCCTACTTAATGGATTTGTAGGTTTCTGGCACCATTTTGGAGGGGTAAGTTGAGAGGGGTTAGAAGAATTACAACAAGATCCAGTGACAGTTTTAGCCTGACTCACAGCCTGGCTGCTGCACAGCCACAGACTGGACGGTGCCGGAGACCATGGGTAGATGAAGATGGCAGAAAGGGAGTGAGTCCAATTCCTTCACCCCTGCCTTTGGTTCCCGAAGACAACACTGTAGTGTGAAATCTAAACTGTTTTATCATTTCAGCAGAGAGATGTTTAATTGAGACACAACAGTCTGTGCCTACATGCACAAACGAAATTCATAAAGTCAGAGAGTATTTCAAGTTATAAAATAAATAAGTTATAAAATAAAGTACACAGGAAGTTTCAAAACTTAAAAATGAGTGATGATTCCCTGCAAAGAAAAATGTGTTCTGTGGTGATGCATCCTTGTCTGTTATTTTGATCAAAGGTACAGTAGCTGGTAGGCATGTTCATGCTGTGTGCAAGTCAGTGGCATCTGAAGATTTACGACTGTGCAATATTCACAATTAAAGTCTTCAGTGTGCTTTGTGGCATTGCCTATTTATGTGCGTTAGACTGGAGACACTGCACGTACTGGCCTGGACATTTGCAGTGTGAAACTCAATTTGTCAGCCCTCTCTAATGTTCCTGAATGACCACTAGAACATTTTATTTTCTTTGACAGGTGTTTTGGTCACACCTGAAACCGGACACACTGTGCTACTGTAGTGATAAAACAATGGCATGAGAAGAAGTAAAAAAACAAAAAACAGACTGATTTGGGGTGGCTGAGGCACAGGTGGTAAAGCAGGCCATCTACCAAATGAAGGGCTGTTGCACTATCCCTGACTCCTCATGTCGAGACATCTTTGGGCAGGACGTGCGTGTGATTTGGTGAATGACAGTAGAAAGCACTTTGAGTCCTCAGCAAGTATAAAGGTGATAAACAAGGAAATAGATTTACCTAACAGGGTATAAATACTTTTGTTTTGTTCAGAAAGTGCTGCACTGTAAGAGCGGATGTTGTAATCTTCCAACTCCATAGTAGCATTCTCTTTCATCTTCTCTAATGTGCTCATGTGCTCACTAAAGAAAGCCTGTTTAAAGAAGCAACTCGTTAGACATTAAAAGTAGTTAGGTCCTTTTTGTCAGGGGGTCAGACTAACTTTCATGCAGTACAGTAAGCAAACAGCTGCACATTAAACAACCAAAGAGAAAGATGTGTTGAAGTTCACAAATGTTATTAAACATGACAGATTACTGCAAAAATAAACCTGGGTCCTTATTCAGATGCTCACACTGTGCCAACATGGGCTCTCTCTGCACACTCTGGCTTCCTGTCACAGTCCAAAGACACACACGTTAGCTTAGCTGGTGACTCTAAACCGACTGTGTGTGAACGCGAGCATGAATAGTTGTGTGATTCTGCAACAGACCGGTGGCCCACACAGAGTATACAACACCTCTCACCCTGTGACAGCTGGGGCTGGCTACAGCCCACCTATGACCCTGAATTAGCAGGGACAACAACACGATCAACTACTGGTTAACTTACCTGCTCTTATTTTGAAAGTCCCTTCACAATTAGTAAACACTGGCTCTTCCTGTCTCCTGTTTCCCTGCTAAGAATCTCTTTGGGCCACTGTTGTCAGACTCACTTCCACCATGTTGGAGGGCAGTTGGTGATGGTGCTGCTGTATCTGCTCTGATCTGGAGGATCACTCGAACAAGAACCTGAAGCTGGTTGAGAAGTAAGTGAAACTCTTTTCACATGCAATGGCTGAATCAGCAGCTGGTTTACCTTTTAGGACATCAGAGGCTGTTATGTGGCTCTTGGATGCTATTTTATACATATTTGCATTGAGATATTAGTGCAAGTGGTTTAACTCATTGTTAGATTTTAAAATTAAGAACCAGCTAGCTGCTAGTGAATAACTGTGTGTTTAACCTACTAACCGCCAAACTGGAGCTTCACAACATAAGTTTGTCAAAGCATCTCCTTTAACCCAAAGCATCACTGAGACGTTTTGCTGCCTAAGCAACATCGTTGCCTAGCAGATTGCCCAGAAACCCAGCAGAAGCCGGTTCACCCAAACCACCAAATTTTGAATGTATCGTTTTTGATTGTGGTCAAAAGTCTTTGAACAAGGAGTAACACTGTAAAACATTCTGCTGCATTCCAAATCTTATTTAACTTGAAGATGGAGAATGGCCCTACTTTATAATCATACTTGCTATTTTAGTTAGATGATTATTGATTAAACAATGTGTTCATCATCTTAATGTTGATGTTCAAAGCAATTTCCACAAAAAGACAGAGCGCACATTTCCACCAAGGCAGCTCCCTCTCTGTGAGGTATTTCCTTTTATGGGTACATTATTAGTAGTAGTATTATATTATTATTTCGTATATAATATTTTTGTTTTGTTTGTTTTTTTACTTTAAGACGTTTGTAATGCAGTAAAAACAAGTGCAGGCTAGTCATTGGTTAGTAAATTCATTTCAATATTTAGGAAGAAATATCAGGTGAAAAAAGTTTTTTTTTATTATTATTACTCAGGAACATTAACAGATTATAACCTGTTACTGCAATGAAATATTGTTATATATCATTCCTTATATGCATATATGCTGTCAGTATGAACCTATATATTATTTATTTAGCATTATCATCACTTTGACTCTGACATTAATCTATGGAGGTCAGAGGTCAGAGGTACTATGACATGACAATACACAGCACACTTTTCAGAGTCATAGTTTCTAAGTTAGAAGGCTTTTTGTCAGGATTTAAACAGTAAATCATTTCATTGACCTCAGTGGCTTTTTGACCAGTTTTTAATGGACTGTTAACATGATCCAGTTTTACCAGAGGAAAAACTCACGCTCATGTTTACAGACAGAATGATGACAGAATGATGACAGCCACACACGCACTACAAAACGTAATATATTAAACATAAAATTGATCAAAAGGAATATGGCACCATTTCTTAATAGATTTATTAATCATACTAACAATACACATCTGCAAAATATGTGTTCATTAAGATGCAACAGCACAGGGAGACACTGTGTGCAGAGGGAATGATGACGAGTTAGCTTAAATGTTCCAAACGTCCTAATAATCTTACATGAAGCAAATATGTAAAATAACAACATTGCAGACGGACTGTGTGTGTTTTAGGTCGACTCCTCCGCATGCCCCCCCTTCCCCCCTTTTCTCCTGCGCATGTACGTTGAAGGGCTGCTTGGCTAAATATTATCAGTACACATTGGACACATGGGTGAGGTCTCATTTCTGACAACCTGGGAAATCTGGTCCCAACAGGAAGTTTGATTTTTAGGTTTTCAAAAATTACTGAGGACATCATCACTGGCTGTGGACATACGACTGTGATCCCACTCTACTCAGCTGTGTCACAGTGTAAAAGCCATCCGTGATTCTCTGATCTGTCCTGCAGTTTAATTCTAATCAAATAGAGCAAAACGTGAAAAATCTTTCGGAGATGTATGAATGTGTGAGTAAATGTGAGCGTGAATGGTTGTCTGTCCCTGTGTGTTGGCCCTGCGACAGACTGGCGACCTGTCCAGGGCGTACCCCGCCTCTCGCCCTATGACAGCTGGGATAGGCTCCAGCGCCCCCCGCGACCCTGGAAAGGATAAGCGGAAGCGAATGGATGGATGGATGGATGGAGATGTATGTTGTCTGTTAGTGTTAACTTTTACAGTTTTCTTCAGTCATCTTTATGTTGCACTTTCTGTCTGGCAGCACAAATTTGTGTCTGCCTGTCTCTCCAAACCTTGCACCTCTGCTTCCCTACACTTCTCCTCAGGACTCTGTTTGAGGAGAACCTTTCACCATTCAAAAGTGAAATATTTAGAGAGAATCCCTCACAGAAACCTGCAGTTCTGGCCCTGGGCAACAGCTATAAGAAGAGAAAGTGTTGACTAAGTGTACAGGGATCATATACATAATTGAAACCACAAGGGCAACAGTTTGCAGGGTGGAACGGGGAGGCCAGATCGAGTCAGTGGGTGCACAGCGTTCAGCATGGCTCAAACCCCAGATGAGCGAAGAGAGCGTCTGCAAGTGAGAGAAGTACAGTGATACCTTTAAACACTGGAGGAGCAGCAGAGAGACAGAGGTGTTCAGAGGTGAGTGTGTGGTGTCCGCAGACTTCAGAGTACCGTCCATCTCTCCCTTTACTTTCTATGCTGCCTTCCCTGCATGTGTCCACTAACAGTATACACCAAAATGCAAAATATATACTATTACATACTTTTTAACATTTGTTCATATCACTGAGAAGAAATTAATGAGGGAATTTTACATGATTCATAATTTGAAATTAGGACTATGAAGATTCAAACCAAAAGACTGTTTATTTCAGACCTCTCTGTGCTGCAGGTTCAGTTTAATCAAACATTTTTCTCCCCCTGAGCCTGGTTCTGCCGGAGGTTTCTTCCTTTTAAAAGGGGTTTTTCCTTCCCACTGTCGCTAAGGGCTTGCTCACAGGGGTTGTTTGATTGTTGTGGTCTTCTCTGTGTTACTGCAGGGTCCTTACTTTACAACGTAAAGCACCTTGATGTGCTGCACTGTATAAACAAAACTGACACTATTAACACAAACTGGACTCCTCAGAAAGAAAAACAATAATGATAGATGTAAATAAAAGTGCACAGACGAGCTGGATGAATAAAAAAGTATCGCAACTACTGTACTCATTACAGTTAATTGTACTAATTATACTAATCTACGATTAGATTCTGCTCTTAGGCAGATGTGAATTCATATCAGAAATATTATTAGGATGACTAACATGGCCAAAGTAGACAGATTTAATCTAAAGCCAATCATTTTGTTTATGATCTATTATACTGCATGGCTTCAGAATAGCAAACTCATAGTAATAAACATAGTAACAGCAGACGTGAAACAAAGCTGAGCATGTTTTTATTCTAGCCTGATATTCAATCAAAATCTGAATAAGGACAAATCATGCACTGGGAACAGAGTACAGTCCAAAACATCCGAACAGCACGAGCCCCTCTGCTTGTCTTCAGTGTATCGGAGTGGATTCTCCACCTTTAATGACTTTGGTGAATCTGTGAGCGCGACCTGTTCTACACTGCACCGTGGCAGCTGCTCATTTCAGTATGGTGCAACAGAAAAAAACTGCTTCAGGCAATTTAATATTTATGTCAAATGTTCTTTGACAATAATATTATTTGAAGTGAGCCCTCACCCTGCACTCTCACTGCTGAAGCTGACACCAGCTGTGACTACAGAACAGATTAGGAATCACTGTAAACCATGTCAGCCTGTAGTAACTTTCCAAACTTTATTCCATGGAGCAGGATCCACTACATCCATGGATTAAAATGCAGAAAACTTCATGAATACTGTCTTTTGCTCACCATCTCTCAAAACACGTTGTGGATGTTTCCTGAACAAGAGCCTGAAGCAAACAGCACCAGAGACTGCAGATTTTCCTAAGAGCTTAAAGTTGCTGAGGGAAAGATTTAGGAAGAGCGCATATTTACTGCGATGTGCAGAACACCTGTTTCTGAACAGCTCCGGCCGCCCGCTACAAAACCTCTCTGAATTAATGGTTCAGGGCTCCGTTAAAGCTCTTGTTCACATGCAAATCCTTCCCTCGCTCCCTCCTGAAAGCCTCCATCACTACGGTGTCTCCACCAGTGTGCACAACAATGCACGCTCGCCTTCTCGGGGACTCATCGCCATGTTCAACACCGATGTCTCTCTCTTGCCGTCACTCATCTTTTTCTCCATCCATCTTTCTTGTGTAGTGGAGGGATTAGGCCTCAGGAGGAAAGACTTATCTGTGCTGTCAGTACAGCACCTCCGGGAAAACACACACACACACACACACACACACACACTGCCAGTATATAATATTTTGTACCAACTAAAAACAGCTTGTAGTTGCTCCAGTACCGATACCGTTCTCAGGGGGTGGATAACAACTCTGCCTACAGGATTAGCTGTATGTGAGATTCACAGGCTTCTTCTAAAGAAAGCAGCTGGTTTGGTTTGTATGAAGAGAGCCGCTGTGGGGAAACTTTGACAGTCAGAAGGAGATGAAGGGCAAAGTGTAACGTTCTCTTATTAAAACTGATGTTTACGGGAAAAGAAAGAATATCAGAATACATTGTTATTGTAGACATGATCGGATGATGTTCAAACAGTGATCAGACGAGTGTTGTTTTCCTTCTGCTCTTGATCATTTGACGAGTTATGGCAAACCTGTAAATGTATCAACAAACAGCTGATGTTTGCATCTTTACTCAAACTCTGTCTGGACTCGTTTTCAGAACATAAAGAAAATGAGATGAAGGGAAGCAATAAAGATGCCAGTCGTCTCACTGCCTGAAACAGCAGCAGCGTCTCCTCATGTGTTAGCACTCACTGCTGCTCCCTCCTGAGAAGCCTCTTTGATGTAGGCGCATCCTGCTAAACTGTCATCCACTAAATCCTTATTGTGAGAGTAAATCCCGACAAAAGCCATGGATATCCTCCGCCTGACACTTCTCTCTGGAAGCGGGTGTCCTCCGTTTCACATTCTTTGATGCCTCAGGAAACACCATCACGCAAACATGTGGAAGCTGAACATATGAGCCTCTACAAATACTTTTATCTAACTTCCTCGATGTGACTCTGCACACAGATCGAAGATATGAACATTTCTTTGTTGATGTATTAAAATATTCTGGACTGTCAGCCAACCAATATCAAACATGTCTGATAATATTCACTAACAACAGCACAGCTGTTAAACACATGAGGTCACTGGCTGTAAATGTGAGAAGAGACGATATTTGAAGCAGTGGATTTGATTTAGACTTTGTCCCCTCTGACAGGAAACAGGGCTGACAAGCCTCAGAGAGGGGACAGAGAAGGGATGGCAGCAGGTATCATAATCGCTCCTTTAGTTCTTAAACTCTTCCCCCATGCTCTCTGTCAACATTACACTTTACGATACGCCTCAGGTAAAATCTGACTCCACATTTCAAAAATGAACTGAACTGACTGCAGAGACAGTTAGAGCGGCTGACTCCAGCCTTTCTTCAGCCTTTGGTGCCTGAGTGGGAAATCCCAGAGAACACAGCAGAGTCAGAGTACAGTCACCATCAGCAGCAGCCTGAAACATTTCAGCTGAAGGATCGTCGCCTCAACATTCAAACACAAGAGCGTGTGTCGTCCCTGTGGTTTGATGTTGGTCAAGCATGCAGCGTTGGTGTTTGTGAATGCTGACCATGTGGTGCAGGATGCACTGCTTTCTGAACATGTCAATAAACCAACAATACTTAAAGAATAAAATTACAAACACATTAAAAAATTACATTTTCCTGTCAGTGTTTGTTTTTAACACACACACACCTCTTATCATTACTTTATTTCTATGTGTGATCAGTTAATATCTTTTATCTAGACTGTTCAGACAAATGTATGAATTATTCCACTCACAGACACACAATCACAGACTCAGCTGTTCACACGGGACACTCTGTCTCCCACTGAGGAGCGCAGTAAAAACAGAAAGAGCATCATCCTGGTGTGGGTCCTTGCTGTGCATGCCGCACTGTGCCCACCTCACTGCTGTATTACCCACACACTGGTTAGTCAGGAAACAGCTCCCACGGCACTGAGTGGATGGAGGAGAGCATGTGCAGACAGCACTGTACTCACCGTGGACAGGACTGCTGCTTCCACTCTGCGCTGCCTCTGGATGTCTCTCTCTCACTCGCTCTCTCCTCTTCTGCTGCTCTGTCCGTCTCTTGTTGTTTTCCGTGCAGTCGCTGCTTGGAGAGACACGCCGCAGCAAATACACACTCCACTCTGATATACTGCTCTGATGAAATAACTGCTGCGAGTCAGAGAGAGAGGCTGAGGGGAGGGAGGGAGGGAGGGAGGAGGGGCATTAGAGAGAGCTGTGTGTGTGTGTGTGTGTGTGTGTGTGTGTGTGTGTGCGCGCGCGCGTGTGTGCGCTTCAATAGACTTGATGTGGTTCAGTTCCAGAGGTACTGCACAGTGACAGTCAGCAAATAAGTGCACACACACACACACACACACACACACGTACACGCACACCCACACACACACACACACACACACACACACACACACACACACGTTCCAGTTCATATGCCAAAGTGGATCCAGAGACACACATACTGCATGGTGATGTGTGGTACAGTAATAACACACACACTCACACACATGTTGCTGAACATGCTATAAAGCAAACTCATTTCTGACAGATGAGGAACGACACATGAGAGCATCGGTGTTTTTCTGTGTGTGTCGCTCTGTGACTAGTGGAGAGCAAACCAGCTCCTAGCCCCACTCCTCCCAGTTTGTCCTCAATAACCCCCATTAATACTTCGCTATTCCTCACAGTTTGTATTTGGAATCAAAACCTACTTTGAGCAAAGAAAACTGAATAGAAAAGAATAATTTCATTGTAATTATTCCTGCTCCTCCACACAGTGATCATGTGCCAGGTGCGTGGTCAGGAACGTGATGCAGCTGCTCTTCTGCACAGCCCCACTCGCTCTGCACCATGCTGCTAGCACGCTAAAAACACCATGATATTATGTCAAATATCTGTTCCAAGCAGCTCTGAAACTTGCATCTCTCCAGTTCTAGTCGTATTTTTAAAAAAACACTGATAACATTACATTTGTCATCACATCAATCCTCTTTGTGAATAGCCCAGTTGGGCCCTCACTGGCCTAGTCACGTGTCTGTGCAGTGATTGTGATGTCCCTCCCTTCTGCCAGCTGACTCCTCCAGCTCTTCTCTGAGCCCTTGGTACTTCTCAAGCTTCTCATGTTCCTTCTTCCTGATGTTGCTGTCATTCACTACATCGATCACTACTGGCTGCTTCTTCTGTTTGTCTACCACCACTATGTCCGGTTGGTTAGCCACCACCATTTTGTCCGTCTGTATCTGGAAGTCCCACAGGATCTTAGCTCGGTCATTCTCCACCACCCTTGGGAGCGTCTCCCATTTTCACCTCGGGACTTCCAGGTTATACTCGGCACAGATGTTCCTGTACACTATGCCGGCCACTTGGTTATGGCGTTCCATGTATGCCTTGCCTGCTAGCATCTTGCACCCTGCTGTTATGTGCTGGATTGTCTCAGGGGCATCTTTACACAGCCTGCACCTGGGGTCTTGCCTGGTGTGATAGACCCCAGCCTCTGTGGATCTTGTGCTCAGAGCTTGTTCCTGTGCTGCCATGATTAGTGCCTCTGTGCTGATAGCCAGCAGGGCATAGATGTTGACCGTTCTGCGCTCTGAATGACTTTCTGATGTCGTTGCTGAACATGGCTTCATGAAAACATACCTTAAACAAATTAAATCAAACTATATTATAAAATAACAATAATAATATTTTATTTTCCAAATCATATTGAAGAAAGAAATGAAGGACTCCCCAACAAAAACACTGCAGTCTACACTATGATCTCCTGTGACTTTGTCCTCAGTTGATGGCAGTATATACTGGGACAATAATATCTCCATTGAACCATTTCCAGCTTTCAAACACAGATCTGTTACAGGATGGAGTCTGGTCATGGAGACTGAGATAAAAACTGTTTGCTGCCGATGCTCTGTCAATAAACGAGTCCAAATTTGTCCGTATCGCTGCATTAATACAAAGTTTAAAGCACAGACGTAGCTGTTAAAACCAGACAGTCCAGATGTGACAGAAATGCACGCGCTCAGTTTAATTCAAGTGGCCCAAGAAAGTTACTGAATTAACTGTTTGAGATTCACAGCAGCTTCAACAAGATCAGTAATGATAAAAAAGACCACAGCCTTTGTGAATATAAATACAGAGGGTTCACAAACCCCTGGAAGGCCACATTTCACTGGCACTGCTCTGAGATCAGTTACCACCTGTGCACTGTGCAGAAACAGAGCTAGCATTAACAAGTCACTAAACCCCGTGGAATCGTTCATCTTAACAGTTAAGGTTTGTCTACCAAGTATCTTGGTGATAACCAGTGTGTGTGCAGTGTGAACACGATTTTAGTAACTCCTTTAACAGGTTAGCAAGCAAAGCCATGATGATGGAGAGTGGACCTGCTGCTAGCTGGTTTAATAAACCAGGCTGTGCTTTCACATGAACATTTAAGAAAATGTACCAAGTTACTCAGCTGTGTACACCAGCTTCATTATTTCTAATCCCTTTGACAGCTATCACACAGGTTTGTTAGTAATGCATTTAATTGACTCTTTATACATAAAGATTCAGGCCTGTTTTTCTGAGATCGTAATAGCTGTTTGTTTAAAGATATTTGGTCCTCAAATCAGTGATGCTGATCCATCAGACATTTTTCTGCACACTAAAATTTACCAGTAGTTAAATGTGAAACTTAGAGGTTTAAAAACACACTCACAAAACCCACCAGAGCAACAGCTCTGCTCTCTGTAAGAGCCACTTCATGCTGAGAGGTGCACGTGGCTGTACACAGGTCTGCTCTGCTAGTATGGAACATGTTGCATTTGGAGGCCTAAAAACATGCAGCAGTGATTTGTCCAAACACAAAGGTTGCAGTCAGACTTGGTAATGAACAGAAGAAGGCTGATCAGAGCAGATATCACGCTGCTTTGTGTGACCACGGGGAAAAAACGTATACACACCAGCGTGCTGTCCAACACTGTTGTGTCAAAGCTCCTGTTGTTTTTAGAGACAAGCACAGACGAGCTTTGACACACTGCTGATGGCAGCGCTGACAGGGGCCTCCCTCCTCTCCCAGGTCCCTCACATGGATACTTGCTTGATGTCAGATTTGGGTCCATAGGCCCCCTCAAGTGTCCCTTAGAAACATATTATTATAGCTTGGTTCTTTAAACGTAGGAAACTGTGAAAGTTGAAATTAAATTAAACATCAAGTCACAAAGCTCACAGACAGGAACCTGCAGTCTTCTGGCTGACATCCTGTTCATCAGTGCCTCCACATGTGGACTTCATGGTTACTCTTGCCCTCACCAAGCTGTGATCAGTGAACCAGTACAATCATGCCAAAGGAAACCCTGTGCACCTCTGAGTCACCAGCAGCTTCGACAGCAGCAGTATTTGAACCTCAGGGAATGGGAACAGAGTATACATGTGTACAAACTTAGGTACACACAGGTTCATGATGTAATATCCTGTGTTGAGCAGGTCCCTGGAGGTCTCTTATCGCAGCCAGTTCTCCACTTCACACAGACTGAGGTGAACAATCTGCGTCCTGCTCCTCCAGGCAACTAATCTCACCTCACACCTTCCCCTCCTGAGGAGTTGGACGGCCACACAGATACGATCCCTGCTAATGAGGCCAGCCGTGGCCTTTCAGCAGAGCCACTTTCCATCACAGTAACAACAAAGAAGCTCCCAGTCTGCTCTACAGTCTGTGTTCTAGCAGAGAAAGCTGATGCACAGTACTGACGTGTTGTTTGAGGGCTGGCACGGGGCGTAACCATAAGATTCAAACACGGCCGCGTCTCACTTTCTTCACTCTGTTTTTCTCTGTCTCTTTACCTATCATCCCACCCCCGCAGTAAAGGGTCATGGGATTTCGTGGGTGGCATCTGTAAATAGATAATCATCTCCCTCGGCAACATCGACTTACAAACACCAGGCAGGATGGTGTGTGCCCCCGCACAAACACACAAACAGCTTCTCTCTCCTGGATTAGTAAATAGGAGAATAACAAAATGATAAGTATAGGCAGGGGGTTTGCAGTGTAACTGCCAGCAGCACTACAGACATACACAACTAAATAATGAAGCCCCATTTATTATTACTGCACATGGAACAAGCTGAGAGCTGTTTGAAGTGCTCTGGCTTCCCCTTCATCTTCCCTCCCTGTGATTCCATCCATCTCCATCTCTTAGTCACTCTCTCGCCTCTTGTTCTCTCTTCTTCCTTCTTTTCAGCATCTTTTGGATGAGCTTATGTGTGTGAAGACCAGCCTGCTTCTTTAAGAAGTGCACATGCTTAGAAACGGCCCAAAGTGTCCTGAGATAACTTCTTTCAGCCATGCAGGGAAACTGGGTCAGTGCTGGAGATAAAGTAGGAGTAGCAGCCAGGAAACAAGCCGAAACACAGTTATGCACAAAAGTAAACACAAATGATATAATGGCAAAGGTGACAGACATGCACTCAGCAGCCATTTTATTAGGTACACCAGTTTAACAGCACATATATCAAATCAGCCAATCGCACTGCAGCATCTCGATGCATTTAGGCATGTAGACGCGGTCATGACAACCTGCTGAAGTTGAAAGCAAGCATCAGAATGTAATGAGTGACTTTGCATGTTGCTGAGGAGTATTTCACAAAGTGCCATCTCTTACACCTCAGAGAGAATAGTCCGCTTTATTCATGCCCTCGCTGGGCTGAAGCCGGTCCCAGCTTATCTCACAGAGTTATTAAAAGTTTAGAAATGAGACAAAATCAGGGCAAAATGGACACGCTAACCTTTGATGTTAGATTCAGTGTTACACAGATGTTACACACAGATACAGACATTCACAGGCAAAGTGTGTGTGTGTGTGTGTGTGTGTGTGTGTGTGTGTGTGTGTGTGTGTGTGTGCCTTGTCGTCCACATGTAGTTGTAGTTGATATAACAAAGCCTCCTTTCAGTCTTGTTGATCACTAATAGCACTATGGGCCCAGTTGACAGTATTTTTCTACAAATCCTCTGGCAGTGCTTTGCTGCACCCACTGAAATCCTTCATCGAGCTAACATTCATATCTACGGTCGGTTTAGAATCAGCAGCTCACCTGCCTGTGTGAACACACACCGTGCTGTGAGACAGGAGGGCTAACCACAGCACCGCTGTGCCTCCTTACCTGCAGGAGTTTGGAGTCTGCTTTGGTCCTACCCATGAGAACAGGGACCATAATAATAAAACGAATGTTGGCAGGCTTCACGGCTGTGGTGATCCCATCATGAACTGATCTCCAGCTACTCCTGCCAAGAAAATCCTGCTTTCAGGCATGTCTCTGTCAAAACCACTGCAGTGGGGAATTATACTACTGCCCAAAGACCGAGTAATGATATTTTGGTGAGGGGTTTGCTGAAGTCCACAGTTCTTCAAAGACTAAATCTTTATCCAAGATTTGCCACATGAAGGTGACGTAAACAGTGTTTGGAAGTATATTTGCAGTACTCACACTGTCAAAGAGCAACCTAAACACCTGCTTTTATTACAGTATTAAGGTTTACTGTTCATTTAACCCTTTCATGCACAGTGGTCACTACAGTGACAGCTATGCAAAGTCTGTTTTCTTGTATTTGTGTCAGTGTTGATGGTATACTTGCGCAGAAACCACTGCACACTGATGTGTCCGTCCATACCCAATTCATAAGTCAAAACATACGTTGTCCACCTAAGTGGACATTTAAAAAAACTCTTCGTATATATTTTTTTAAAAATGAAGTTCAAAAATATTTTTTCATGTCTAAAGATGAATAAAAATACTTAAGAAAAAATCCGGATTGAGGTTGTCATAATTCAATTCAATAAAACTTTATTGATCCCAAAGGTTGGCCCCGAAGGAAATTGGGTATGAAAGGGTTAAATAACTTGCTCCCCGTCTGTACATTTTAGGATGTCTTGTTTCTTCAGGTTTTGATTGGTCCACTGACTGAGATGAAACATGAACTGTGCCTGAGCTACACTAACTAGCAGAAAAAGATGTGATTGTTGTGACTGGCTGTCGTTTTCTTTCTTCTCCCCATCCCCTTCTTTCTCCTCAGCCTTTCTCTCAGTTTGAGCACTCTTCCTCTTCAGTGTTCATCACTTCAAACTCGTGTTTTTATTCTTTGTTTTTTTGTATTGAGTCCTGTTCAGCTTTTTGGCCAGTGAATGAGAGCATCCCCGAGCTCCTAATAGACACTCACACACTGCTCCGTGTGAAATTTTAAAACATCCCTCTCTTGCCAAACTTCATTTACTCCCAGAAGAGGCAGCAGATAAAAATAGCTCATTCTGAAGGATCGTCCTCGGTGCTGCTGGCTACTCACACTGAAACTCGTTTGTTTTACTGGAAACAAGACAGTAGAGGCTGGGATTTAATCAAAGCCACGAAAAACAAGTCAAAAAAGCCAAGTATGGACTAACTGCACCCAGAGGAAAATATGTCCACCGTGAGGTAGTTAAGAATATATTGTCATATGGTGACGTTGAACACCCCTTCACTTCACCTCACGTGTGGCTCCTGCTCTCACGCAGCGCTCGTGTATCACAGCTAGAACAAAGCTCAGATCCGCTCCCCCATCAGCGACTACAACAGAAGGCAATGATGCCTCAGGGTTTTACAACAACACAGGCTTCATCGTGTCTCACTTGTCAACTTGATGTGAGAGTTTTAATTCACTTTGCTTTGAGTGGCTTTGGAAACAAAAGTTACCAAAGTTACAGTGTGGCTCCATGTTCCCCTGGAGCAGGCGCACATAACACCTGAGGTGTCAAAAGGAGAAAAAAAGACTCCATCCTCTCCACGAGTCATTTTAATTAACAGCCCTATTTTAATTAAACATTGATTAGCTGCTAATTAGCCCCTGATAGCTCCCAGATGTAAGTGCTACCTTGTTCAGGGAGGGGGGGCAGCATGAACGTGGCATAGCCGAGTTTGCCCTGGGGCTGAGTGTTGTGTGATTATTTTTTTGATTATAAATGATGCCTTCTCATCCCATTTGTCCTAACTGACGTCACACTGATAGCTCCTGGGTGACAGAAGTGTGGAAGATTGAGTGTGTGTGCGCCTTCTGATCGAATTTAGCCAAAGCTCTGCCACTGCCAAGCAACAAATACATTTTTTTACAGGGGGAGAGCTGCTAGCTGGTAAATGAAGCCAGGCGCTGATAATGAAAGAGCTGCTGTGTCGGGAAGAAAATGTGCTTCTGTGAAACTTCTGTGATCAGTGATTATCAATATCACTTATTGATTCTCACATGCACTGCTTTGAGAGGCACTGCCATCACATAACATGTCAAAGAAACTATATTCATGCAAATTAACTGCTGTGTCGTCAAATATTGGAGGTGTTTCTTCTCTTTGTTGGGATCAGTGTCGGGGTCGTTACTCAAAAAAGTAATTATACAGACGACACCAGTAAGATCTTTGTCTTAGGTCTGAACACAAAGCCAAGATGAAAATCAGCACAAACACTTTAAAGCGATCGCCACAGAAACATGAACAGGTAGAGCTGGAGGCCTGGCTGCTCATCATGTGTTACCTGCTGCAGTTCAGTGTCCGGCTGCTGGGCTCACTCAGCTTCATCATCACCAGAGTCGGCAAAAGTACAGAAGTACAAATACTACTGTTAGAAAACACTCCAGTCAAAGCTGAATTCAACTTCTTTACTAAAGTATAAGCCAAAAAGTACCGGCTCAGAAAAGAGTAAAAGTAGCTCTTTGTTTCTATTTTTGTCAAAGCTAACTGAACTTAACACAATGATAAAATAATATCAGTAGATGGAAATATAAATGTAAGTATATACACACTGTAGAGGGTGATGTGTGTAAAGTGGAGTCAGCAGGTGTTTATCTGTCAGGCTAATATCTCATCATTAGCATCACATAGTTGTGTTTTGTCCTGTGTTGCACATTGTGTAGAGAAGCTTTGGAGGTGGACTCTTAGACAATAAGCGGACTGACAGGCAGGTGGACTAATAACTCCAACGAACTGAACTACTGGGACCGGGCTCTCTACAAGAACTGGTGCTTGATTCCCATCCTTAGTTTGGCCTGAAGTCAGAATGATTTTAACAGATGTGAAAAATGGTGATTGCATGAAACACATGTTAATCACAGAATTAATGTCCTTTAATAAGAGGAATGTAAAAGACAAAAATTAAAGTGTAAAAAGGAGTAAAGTAAAAGGAGAACACTGTCTCAGTATCATTCACCCCACATGAAAACTCTGTATTAACACATGCAAACAAAGGCACGGAGGCCCATGAATAATGAACACTGTACATACCTCCGTATAGTTCTGTGTGTCTGTGTTTCCCACAGCCTGCAGCATCACTGCCAACATCACTACTTACAAGTATCATCATGATATTCACCCATGGATCAGCGCTCACTGTTACACTACCTTACTCTCATTTCTGTATGTGTGTGTATGTTGATCTGTGAGGACCAGTTTGCATTACACTGATAACTGATTTGATTAAATTAATAAGCATATTGACGACCGCTATGTCACTTTATAGTGCAGAGTTAAATCTAACATCACATCTGTTAAAAGAAACTTTATTAAAATGTAAAGAAGGACTACGACCTGCCACACACACAATCAAAAAATACAAAATGCACAGTCAGAGGTATGGATAAGCACTGGTATTGGTCTAAACGTAAAATCAGGTCATCGCCTCGTTACAGCAAAGAGCAGTCGCCCAGTCCCTGCAGTCGCCTACGTCACTTCCAGCATGGACAAAGGAATTACCAGTTGAGGTCTTCCATGTCCATGCCAGCATCTCCACCAATCAACAGGAGGAACCAGTTTGACACAAGCTTGTTTCAACTTATACTATTTACCACACTGTAAAAACTAAAACTGACATTTACTTAAAATTTTTGAGGCAACACTTTTACACTTAAAAATATTGAGTAGATTGGAAACCAGTCAAATCTGTTCAATATACTTGATCAACTGAATAACTAAAGCTTAAACAAAATAAGTTGAAATGAGTAATTGTAGTTGTTACACAAACATGAAAAAATTGAGTAAATATAACAGAAGTCATGAGTTAAAAACAAATGTAAGGTTAAGTGAAAACCACACAAAAAAAGTGAGTAAATACCACTGACATGCTTGGTCAATGTAACTGAAATATAGATGGTCAGTTAATCCAAAATTTTGTTCCATTTACTTAATTTTGTAAACTGAACTTAGTCAAAATTGTACTTAAAATTAAATATGGTAAATGGCCTGTATTTGTATAGCACTTTACTTAGTCCCAGTCATTCACACACTGGTGATGGCAGCTACATTGTAGCCACAGCCACCCTGGGGCGCTCTAACAGAGGCGAGGCTGCCAGACACTGGCGCCACCGGGCCCTCTGACCACCACCAGTAGGCAACGGGTGAAGTGTTTTGCCCAAGGACACAACGAGCGAGACTGTCCAAGCCGGGGCTCGAACCGGCAACCTTCCGACTACAAAACGAACTCCCAACTCTTGGCTACGATCGCCCCTAACATTGGAATTGAATGTTATTGTATTTCACTGGTAGTCCAAGTCTAAAAAACCAAACAAACTAATATGTAGTTGTGTGTTTCATAATACATGTATGAAAAATGACCACATGTTAACATTTTTCCAAATGAAAAATTTATTTTCATAAACATGGCAATAACTCGAAATAAACAAGCACTAAAAAGACTTTTAGCTCAAAGCCTTACATACTTGAAGGATAAATGGCAAACCAGGAGAGCAAACACAAGAGCTCAGATTAATTAAAAAACAAAATGAACAAAACAATGAAAAAGGCTCATGGTTTATGTTCCATCCCCTAGTAAATTACACAAGAACTGTGATAACACAAGAACAAGCTTAGACCCTCCCTCAGGCTCCTGGCCTGTATGAAAATCATCTTTCAGGTTATGGTTATTTTTTAGAACAATTCCCTTTGCATTTTTGACATATTTGAGATTTTGTTAGTCCAAAAATACTTTCTGTACAATGGAAATGACATCACATCAAGGCAATGCATTAACCTTTTGATGGATATCCATTCAAAAAGTCCCATTTTGTAAAATGTAGTCATCTACAATGCACAGAGGTGATTCTTCAGTCTCTGAACCTTGGCTGAAAGGTTTGCAGGATCCAGCTCCAGGAACACTTTTTGAAATACGTCAAAGCAATATTGGAGATTCTTGGGGTATTTCAGATCCACAGCATAGGCTAGTCCCAACAGATAGACACAGGCTCTGCTGAGATCCCCAAGATTACTGAGGACAGTTATGCCCTCAATAACGGTCCCTACATCACGCGGTTTGAGTGACCCATATTAGTTCTCCAGCACGTAAATCTTCATCACCTCCTCAGCCAAAGCCTCTTCAATACAGACATCATCAGCATCCTCCTGTAGACATAAGGAACTAGAGTAAGCTTACTTTTATTCCACATATTTTAATAAATAATCAGCTCACGTGCCAGTGACATGTGTTAACGGATTTCACTCGTGAAAATAACATGGAACAACCTTTTTATTATTTGTACTGATAGGTAAAAGCACCATTGTCTCCACTGAACAGGTTTTTCCGTGGTGACAAAAGATATAAACAGAAAAAAAGGCTCAACATACACAGACATTCTCCAACATACGCACTATTGAGGAAAATTATGCTCATTACAAATCAAATAGGACAAAGTATTAACCGCGAGTTATATTCCTTTTAATAGTCTCAACAACATCTGAGAGATACTGACAACGGGAAGACGGCTTAAGAACTACTAACGTTAGTTCTTGAGAAGGTTGCAGTAAAACAGCCTTAACGTTAACAGCATTAACAGTTTGCGCTCAGGCCACTTAGCGGCATATTTTCCAGGTGGCTCCCCCGTGAGTTTGTGTCTGTTGACCGCCGTTGTGATGACATGGAAAATTTCCCGTGAGGCTATGCGTTCTTGCCGCGCACTAATACTCAATTACTCTATGTTATCGTGTTTTACTTACACTTTTAAGTTGTAGTTGCTGACAATAAATAATATTGATTTGCATAATTAGTGATTTTTGTACAAGATACTGATGAGTATAGACACCTATTTCTCAAATATTTTGATTCAATTTTAAACAAAAATATTAAGTACATGCAAAGAAGGTATTCTGTGAACCACATACTGAATTTTTTGTCTGAGATAAATGTAAATAAATACCTTAATTTGACTGCGTGAAGTTATATTTGTCATATTGTGAAACAACAAAGGTGTCTGATTATTCACAGTAAAGCTGATGATGCTTTCACCTTCATACCAATTTTATAACCAGTGTGCTGTCAGTGTATGGATGGAAATCAGCCAAGAAAACTTGTGAAAATTTGTTGAATTCAGTCGTGTGAATCCACAAAGAGCAGTAAAACATCAAGTAGCTGGTCAGCTGATCACAGCCTGCACACACGAACATGTGCCCATGCTCACTGAAAGCTTTCTACAGCATCAATACTTGTGTTGCAGATGCAGCTGTCAGTAAAAGTTTTACTTTCCTTGTAGCTGGATAGCATAGCGGTAAGACTACATGCCTTTGAGGCAGGAATCTCAAGCTCAGTTCCCACCCAGCTGTACGGGTCCTGTCTAGACCCAGCATGCTAAAAACCAAGTTCTGGAATGGCGCGGCTATGTCTGCAGCTCGGACACAAGCATTTCACTACATGTTGTACCCTGTATGATTGTGTATATGGCAAATAAAGGTTGTTTGTCTCCTATGACTTTATGCTGAGGAAATGAAAGAGAATCCCAGCTCATCAGGGCCGCCCATCCTACTATAAAATTCTTCTGAAGTTTGTATTATTGTAGGATCTTTACAATATAAAGCACCTTGAGGCAAAAAATTGTTACCATACTAGCACAAGTCTGATGTATAGCTCCTTGTAAAGAAGGCAGACGTGAACTGTTTGGGTCACAGCAACTGACACTGCAGGGTCTCTGGTTCTTCTTGTTTTGAAAAGAGCAAAAAGTGGAAAGACAGAGTAGGGATATAATGAGTGTGTGTGTGTGTGTGTGTGTGTGTGTGTGTGTGTGTGTGTGTGTGAGTGTGTGTGTGTGTGTGTGTGTGTGAGAGAGAGAGAGAGAGAGAGAGAGAGAGAGAGAGAAAGTGAAGGAGAATTGAAGATGATGCGAATGAATTTCAATTGAATGAAGTGACTTCCAGCAAATCAGTGGAATCGATCTGCTCACACTGACTTTATGGGAACAGAAGGTGATTTTAGGAAAATGAAGAAGATAATGTCTTTAATGCATCTTAAAAATACTGTTAAGGTTGATAACTGAATATATTCAAAGCCATACAGCAGTACTGCTGTTAGGTGTGTCTCCCCCACAAACACAAATCCATACCATCCTGTCCCATCTCTGTAGGTTCAGTTCTCTCAGGGATCAGTGGTGATTATGGGCTCGATGGTGTGAAGCTCCATGCTGAGATGGTCAACAGAAAGATCGATTTCTGTTTTTACCGACTTAATTTAATGTGGGCTATTTAAACTGGCAGGGCACGGAGAAATTAGATTGTATTTGCTGAGTATGGATTTTTCCCCTTTGAAGGCAGCAAGAGTAAAAGGGAAGGTGGGGTGGTGGTTTACAAGGCCCCAACTCCCATTTAGGTGTTTCGTACACATACCCGGGTAATCAGAGTAAATTACCTTATATTGATTATTCAATATGTTCCCAGATCATGTTGTTTTCATCTCTACCAAAAGTCTTCACAGGTTATTGATACTCACTAGCAGAGGGAAAGGATACTGAAGCCATGGCAGCATTTTTACCAGCCTACCCACACACAGACATAGCAGCGCCATACAGTACATACATGTGTGTGTATTGGAGATTATATATCGGAATTTCAGGAGCGGGACCACGCCTCCAAACACGCTCCTTCTGGCTGTCATCTATATAGGTTCACCCAGTTCTGCAAACTGTTCATTCTCGTTTACGTGCCCCTCCCTCCCTCCTTGTTCTCCATTCTTCAGCTTCTTCACTTCTATTTAGTACATGGAGATCTGCCAGGCCCGGGAGCCGTCGCCAGTCCCCTTCGAGGCCTTCCCCAAACCGCAGCTCAATTCATGTCCAAGCATTCACCTTTACCTACTAAAACACTGTCAAACCTAAAATGAGGACGTGGGCCCAGCTAGGGAACTGTTATTTTTTTTTCACAACTGCATGTGTGTGTCTGTGTAGCACACAGACCACAGTTAATTTCCATCAGGAAAAATGGAAATGTGTGTCAAATGACTGTAACTGTGCTGCGCTCCTCAGTTCTGTCAGACACAGATTATGTGTATTTAGGCTAAATTTCTACATATTCATTTGTTGTCAGACATTATTACTAATGAGAAGTTAGTACTCCTTGTTAAGTTTAAAAGCATTGTTAGCATCGTTCACCAATGCTTACTAAAAGTCCTAAGTGAATGTATGTGAACTTGACACAAGAAATGAGGACATTTGTGTTTTGTCTGCAAATATCTACGTTCGACTCCTTAAATTTTAATTAATCAATTAAGGGGCCATTACAAAAGTTGGCGAATCAGCCAGAAGAAGTAGATGGAAAAAATTTTGAAAACACTTCCATTTGGCTGATTTTGTTAGTCTTTGTTTAATGTTTCACAGTTGTTGGTTATTCAGTGTTACCTTTTTTCACAATGTATACAGAACAGGATTACTGTACTTTCATATCAAAAATCCTTGAAAGAGTAGTTGTCAAACAGCTAACAGATCATCTGCAGAGGAATGGCTTATTTGAAGCGTTTCAGTCAGGTTTCAGAGCTCATCACAGCACAGAAACAGCTTTAGTGAAGGTTACAAATGATCTTCTTATGGCCTCTGATAGTGGACTCATCTCTGTGCTTGTCCTGCTAGACCTCAGTGCTGCGTTCGATACTGTTGACCATAATATCCTATTAGAGCGATTAGAACATGCTGTAGGTATTACAGGTACTGCACTGCAGTGGTTTGTATCATATCTATCTAATAGACTCCAATTTGTACATGTAAATGGAGAGTCCTCTTCACACACTAACATCAATTATGGTGTTCCACAGGGTTCAGTGCTAGGACCAATTCTATTTACATTGTACATGCTTCCCCTAGGCAGCATCATTAGAAGACATAGCATAAATTTTCACTGCTATGCAGATGACACGCAGCTCTATCTATCCATGAAGCCAGGTAACACACACCAATTAGTTAAACTGCAGGAATGTCTTAAAGACATAAAGACCTGGATGGCCGCTAACTTTCTGCTTCTTAATTCAAATCAAACTGAGGTTATTGTACTCGGCCCTGAAAATCTTAGAAATATGGTATCTAAGCAGATTCTTACTCTGGATGGCATTACCTTGGCCTCCAGTAACACTGTGAGGAACCTTGGAGTCATTTTTGACCAGGACATGTCCTTCAATGCACATATTAAACAAATATGTAAGACTGCTTTCTTCCATTTGCGCAACATCTCTAAAATTAGAAATATCTTGTCTCAGAGTGATGCTGAAAAACTAGTTCATGCATTTATTACTTCCAGGCTGGACTACTGTAATTCTTTATTATCAGGATGTCCTAAAAACTCACTGAAAAGCCTTCAGCTGATCCAAAATGCTGCAGCAAGGGTACTGACAGGGACTAGAAAGAGAGAGCATATTTCTCCTGTTTTGGCTTCCCTTCATTGGCTTCCTGTTAAATCCAGAATTGAATTCAAAATCCTGCTCCTCACATACAAGGTCTTAAATAATCAGGCCCCATCTTATCTTAATGACCTTGTAGTACCATATCACCCCATTAGAGCACTTCGCTCTCGCTCTGCAGGCTTACTTGTTGTTCCTAGAGTATTTAAAAGTAGAATGGGAGGGAGAGCCTTCAGTTTTCAGGCCCCTCTTCTGTGGAACCAGCTTCCAGTTTGGATTCGGGAGACAGACACTATCTCTACTTTTAAGATTAGGCTTAAAACTTTCCTTTTTGCTAAAGCATATAGTTAGGGCTGGACCAGGTGACCCTGAATCCTCCCTTAGTTATGCTGCAATAGACGTAGGCTGCCGGGGATTCCCATGATGCATTGAGTTTTTCCCTTCCAGTCACCTTTCTCACTCACTATGTGTTAATAGACCTCTCTGCATCGAATCATATCTGTTATTAATCTCTGTCTCTCTTCCACAGCATGTCTTTATCCTGTTTTTCTTCTTTCACCCCAACCGGTCGCAGCAGATGGCCGCCCCTCCCTGAGCCTGGTTCTGCCGGAGGTTTCTTCCTGTTAAAAGGGAGTTTTTCCTTCCCACTGTCGCCAAAGTGCTTGCTCATAGGGGGTCATATGATTGTTGGGTTTTTCTCTGTATTTATTATTGTGCTATCTACTGTACAATATAAAGCGCCTTGAGGCGACTTTTGTTGTGATTTGGCGCTATATAAATAAAATTGAAATTGAAAATTAAATTGAAATATGAAGAAGTATGTATACATTGAAGGAATTATAGCAACAGATACTGATGATTAAATTACAGAATTCTGTATGCAATTTGGCTGTGTTGACAAAGTTCTTGGAGTAAGACAGACATGGTAAGGTACTGGTGTAAAAGCCCTGGTAGAGTTTGAATCTGAAGAAACTGTCATAAAGTTGGCTTCCACCCTCCCACTGTATCTTCCCAGCATTTCAAACTCAGACATTATGTGGCGTGTAGATGGTGCCTAGAAAACTGCTCAGTCTTCAAAGACAATCTCACCCACACTTTTCTCACGTCAACAAAGTGACAGTTCGGGCTCAGAAAATGAACCAGATTCTGATAATAGCTGGACTCCCCTGCTACGTAGACAGGCTGGGAAGAATAAAGAGATTGAAACCACTTCCAAAGTAAAAGGACGGAGAATGGTCTCCAAGCCAACTCACCCTGTCTCTCAACTAGCATTAGACAGTGAAGACACTGAAGTCCAAAAGATAATCATGGAGCATGTTATCAAAAGCGATGCCCCTTCCACGCCAAGTCAGGGCTCTAAAGGTCTTTGGCCATTTTCAAGAAGAGTTCCTAAACCCCAAAATGAAGTAGACTTTGAGACGTGGTCACTTCATGCAGGACTCGTGATTCAAGACCTCCCACTTGATGTACAACGTCGTAAGATTCTTGAGCGCTTACTCCCCCCCCATCTTCTGGCTTGCTGAGGCAGCTTGGCCCACATGCAGCTCCTCGTGAATATGTCAAGCTTCTTGGCTCAGCTTATGGATTAGTTGAGGATGGGGAGGAAATTTTCGCAAGGTTTCTGAATACCCACCAGAACACAGGGGAAAAGGTATCCGAGTATCTTCAGCGGTTGCAGGTGTTGCTCACCACAGCTGCACAGAGGGGTGGTGTGAGGAGTTCAGAGACTGGGAAACACTTACTGAGACAGTTGCGCCACGGCTGGCGCTTATCTTGGCATTGCAGTCTGAACTGAATTCAGAGACACCTCCTGACTTCTCTGATTTTTTTCTACAGTTACAGACTGAAGAAGGTAAAAGGGCTGCAAAATTTGATCGCATGAATCATCATTTTGGGGGTGTAAAAGCAAAATCGTGCATGTACGCATGCAGCTGGTCCCAGACATGTCTTCCACGCATGATGCAAATACCAGTGACTTCAGACGTACATCACATAAACAGAGGATTTGAGGAAGCAGGTTACAGAGTTAAAAATGCAACTTAACAAAAAGGAAGAGCAAAGGAAACAAAAACATCCTGAAAAGAGAAATCCCACCCTAAATGCCACCGCTACTATAACTCCAGTTGCAGTACAAGCCCAACAAATGGCACCTAAACCCAGACCAAAACCTTGGATCTGTTTCAAGTGCGGCAACGATGGACATATACCAAGAGAGTGTGAAGGTCCTCCAAATAAGACCTTGGTTGATCAGAAATAGAAGAAGTTAGAGAGAGGAAAAGAGAGTGGGAAGCCAAATATGGTCATTTACAGTGGTTTGCAAAAGTATTCGGCCCCTTGAACTTTTCCACATTTTGTCACATTACAGCCACAAACATGAATCAATGTTATTGGAATTCCAGGTGAAAGACCAATACAAAGTGGTGTACACGTGAGAAGTGGAACGAAAATCATACATGATTCCAAACATTTATTACAAATAAATAACTGCAAAGTGGGGTGTGCGTAATTATTCAGCCCCCTGAGTCAATACTTTGTAGAACCACCTTTTGCTGCAATTCCAGCTGCCAGTCTTTTAGGGTATGTCTCTACCAGCTTTGCACATCTACAGACTGAAATCCTTGCCCATTCTTCTTTGCAAAACAGCTCCAGCTCAGTCAGATTAGATGGACAGCGTTTGTGAACAGCAGTTTTCAGATCTTGCCACAGATTCTCGATTGGATTTAGATCTGGACTTTGACTGGGCCATTCTAACACATGGATATGTTTTGTTTTAAACCATTCCATTGTTGCCCTGGCTTTATGTTTAGGGTCGTTGTCCTGCTGGAAGGTGAACCTCCGCCCCGGTCTCAAGTCTTTTGCAGACTCCAAGAGGTTTCCTTCCAAGATTGCCCTGTATTTGGCTCCATCCATCTTCCCATCAACTCTGACCAGCTTCCCTGTCCCTGCTGAAGAGAAGCACCCCCAGAGCATGATGCTGCCACCACCATATTTGACAGTGGGGATGGTGTGTTCAGAGTGATGTGCAGTGTTAGTTTTGCGCCACACATAGCGTTTTGCATTTTGGTCTCATCTGACCAGAGCACCTTCTTCCACATGTTTGCTGTGTCCCCCACATGGCTTGTGGCAAACTGCAAACGGGACTTCTTATGGTTTTCTGTTAACAATGTCTTTCTTCTTGCCACTCTTCCATAAAGGCCAACTTTGTGCAGTGCACGACTAATAGTTGTCCTATGGACAGATTCCCCCACCTGAGCTGTAGATCTCTGCAGCTCGTCCAGAGTCACCATGGGCCTCTTGGCTGCATTTCTGATCAGTGCTCTCCTTGTTCGGCCTGTGAGTTTAGGTGGACGGCCTTGTCTTGGTAGGTTTACACTTGTGCCATACTCCTTCCATTTCTGAATGATGGCTTGAACGGTGCTCCGTGGGATGTTCAAGGCTTGGGAAATCTTTTTGTAGCCTAAGCCTGCTTTAAATTTCTCAATAACTTTATCCCTGACCTGTCTGGTGTGTTCTTTGGACTTCATGGTGTTGTTGCTCCCAATATTCTCTTAGACAACCTAAGTCAGGGCTTAGGTTGTCTAAGTCACAATACCATGTGAAAGCCATTCCCAAGCCCAATTACTCTGTGACCGTCTTCCAAAAAGGCTTATTGGCCTGAAGTTCACTGCAGCAGTCTTCATTGAAGGGATTCAGTGTAACAGTCTACTTGATTCAGGTTCCCAAGTAACCACAGTATCAAAGTCCTTTTATGACAGGAACATTTCCAGTCAGAAAATCTTTCCCATCCAGGATCTGCTAGACATTGAAGGTGCTGGTGGTCAGGAAGTGCCTTATCTGGGATACATATCCACAACCATCCATTTAAAAGTCACAAAGACGCGGTGTTTAGAAATGTCCCAGCTGGACATTTATCAAAGCTGGGAAGGCACCTAAAGAAAGCTCCAGCCGATCCAGGAGAGAAGGACAACCGCTGACTAAGCAAAAACCTGTAGTGATCCCATATGTGTCAGGAGTATTGGAACAGTTGAGACGCATTTTTCTAAACACCGGGTCTCTGTGGCTTTTAAACCCCAAAACACGCTGCGCCAAAAATTGGTCCACCCCAAGGATCGGGTCCCCCGACACAAACAGAGTAACATAGTGTACGCTGTTAAGTGCCAGGATTTATACATCGGGGAAACCAAACAACCTCTGGCTAAGAGGATGGCACAACACAGAAGAGCCACCTCGTCAGGCCAGGACTCTGCAGTCTATTTACACCTACAGGCCAGTGGACACTCTTTCAATGATGAGGATGTACTGCTTATAAGATTGGGGAAACCTGCAGTCAGCTGAGACTGAAGAAGTCACTTGGATGAGTGACGAAAAGTTTCTCCCACTGAAAACGTCCAGATGAACAGAATCAACTTTTGGAGGCCTTATGGAACAACTTTTTTATCCACTATGGATTTCCTGAGAGGTTACAAAGCGACCAGGGTCGTAATTTTGAGTCTGCCTTGATCAAAGATCTTTGCTCGTTGCTTGAGATAAAAAAAACAAGAGCCACGCCCTACCATTCCAGCGGCAATCCTGTCGAGCGGTTCAACAGAACCCTTCTTCAAATGCTAGGAACACTGGAGGAAGAAGATAAAGTTCAGTGGAGAGATTTTGTGCAGCCTTTAGTGCACGAGTACAAGTGCACAAGGAATGATACGACTGGTTTCACTCCCTACCAGTTGATGTTTGGCAGACAACCGAGGCTCCCAATCGACATAGAATTTGGCCTATGCCCTGAGAGATCCAGCAGCCTCTCTCACTCTGAATATATCAAGAAGCTAAGAGAGAGTTTCGCAGAAAGCTACCAGTTAGCCATTGAGCATAGTCAAAAGAGTGCTTTGCGAAACAAACAGAGGTTTGACAGTAAAGTGCGGGAATCCACCCTTGTCGAGGGAGATAGAGTTCTTTTAAGGAATGTTGCCATCAGGGAAAAGCACAAAATCGATGATCGATGGAGCCAAACCATGTTCACTGTAATCAGACAGATTCAGGACTCACCTGTTTTTGTTGTGGTGCCTGAAGGAACAGATGGGCCTGAAAGAGTGCTACACGGAGATCTGCTCTTGCCCTATGGGTTTCTCCCACCCACTATGGAAGAGATAGCACCCAAAGCAACAGTGTCACGGCCTAAACCTGCAAACTCACCACCAGTTGACACACCTGAGACTGATTACCTCCAGATCAATGCCAGTAAAACCAAGGAGCTGGTGGTAGACTTCCGCAGGCACAAACATCCTCCACTGCAACCACTGAACATCCAAGGTATGGACATTGAGACTGTGGACAGCTACAGGTACCTTGGTGTTCATCTGAACAACAAACTGGACTGGACTCATAACTCAGACGCCCTCTACAGGAAAGGGCAGAGCAGGCTGTACCTGCTGCGGAGACTCAGGTCGTTTGGAGTGGAGGGCCCACTCCTGAAGACCTTCTATGACTCTGTGGTGGCCTCAGCCATCTTTTATGGTGTGGTCTGCTGGGGCGGCAGCATCTCTGCTGGGGACAGGAAGAGACTGAACAGGCTGATCCGCAGGGCCAGCTCTGTTCTAGGATGCCCTCTGGACCCAGTGGAGGTGGTGAGTGACAGGAGAATGGTGGCTAAGCTGTCATCCCTGTTGGACAACATCTCCCACCCCATGCATGAGACTGTGACAGCACTGAGCAGCTCCTTCAGTGGGAGACTGCGGCACCCACGGTGTGGGACGGAGAGATTTCGCAGGTCTTTCCTCCCCACTGCTGTCAGACTCCACAACAAAGACTTTTAACTGATCAAACACACAAATGTGCAATAATCTTTCTGGCAACCGTTGTATTTTTCACTCTGTTGTATATAGCATTTGTATTCTATTTTTATCCTATTGTATATTTTATTCTATTTTATTCTACTGTATATAGTATTCTATTTTTATTTTTATTCTATTCTGTACAGTTGTGTACTGTATTTATTCTTATTTTATTTTATTCTAATTGTCCTTCATAACTTTTGCACTGTCCACTTCCTGCTGTGACAAAACAAATTTCCCACGTGTGGGACTAATAAAGGTTATCTTATCTTATCTTATTATCTTATTCTTCAGAAACCAGCAATGAGGAGAGCACTGAAGTTGAAGTTGAGTATTACTCTCTTCATTCTCTGCCCTGTAATGAGCCTCATATATTACAAGATGGACTCCAGGAAGCCGACCAGATTGCAGTCACAGAAAGACAGGCTGGAGAAAAAGTCCACAAAAAGTCAGCTCCAGAAGACATTTTGAGACAAATTGATCAGCCTCACACTGTTGAATCTGAGTTGAGTCCAGAGCTCTCTACTCTAAATCCAGATGCTCACGAATTCCAGCCAATGACTACCCAGAATGAGGACAATGGGAAGCACCAGGTTAGGGGATCAACCCCGCATGAGATCAGTTCAGCTGAAGACAGCCAATCTGAAGATCTCTCACGCAGTTTGGTGACAGTTGTACTTTGATTACAGAAGTGAGCAACAAAATGAATGTTATGGAGGAAGAAAAAAAAGCAGAACCAAATCTCTCTAAAGACGCCCCAAATCATGAAGAGGGTTTGGGACTAAGGAGGTCATCAAGGGAGAGAACAGCTCCAAAGCTGCTAACCTATCCAACGTTGGGAAATCCTTAGTGACAGTCATGCACTCTATTCTCCAACAGAGGGCAGTGATGGCGCTATAGTTGTCCTGCACTGCGTTATGCGGCCAGCGCATAGAGTGTAGAACTTTAATTAATTAGTAACTATAATTAATTACTTTTTCAAAGTAACTTGCCCAACACTGATGGTCAGGAGCTTCGTTGTCTTGATGTCAGTGGCTCATATCCTCCTTTGGCCAGCTTATTATCCCAGCACGGTACCTGATCATGGGCAGGGCGTAGGTGTTGATAGCCAAATCTTGTTCTTCCCATTCAGCTGACTCCTCAGGACTTGACTGACCCTCTGCAGGTATTTGATGATTGCCACTTTCCTAGCAGCCTCTTCATGGTTCCCATTGGCCTGTGGCATCCCCGGGTACTTGTAGCGGTCCTTGATGGCTGCAGTGTTGCCTTCTGGGAGTTCAATCCCCTCAGTTCTGACTACCTTCCCTCTCTTTGTTGCCATTTGAATACACTTCTCCAAACCAAATGACATTTCAATGTTGTTGGTATTCGGGACAGAGTATCTCCTTGGTAGCTCCCACACTGGTCTGACCACACTTGGTCAGTCTGGTTTTGCAGTTTCATGTTACTGCTCTATTTACATCTTGTTTCACCCCTCTGGTACACTATGATGCCTGACAGGAGCTTCGAGTTGGTACTGCGCAAGTTATATGCTGGTAGTTGGATGGGACTAGTCCCTTCAGGGGGACCTTGGGGATTAGGACTCTCTAGCTTTCAGTTAGCAAACTTGGGTTGTTCAGGGAGGTTGCTGTGGTCTGCTCTTATATCCACCAGCCACTGAGCATTGCCGTTATGGGTTGCATCCTTCTCCCAGATGCTCTTCCAGTATTACTCCATCTCCAGCTTTGGTGGGGCTGTTCTCATATTGTTCCCTTGGCACCAAGAGTATACCTTGGATGGTTCAGTGGAGTATAGTTGGCTTACTCTCTTGTCTTCTTTTACTCTTTAATCAACCGGCCCAGGCTGTGAGTCATTGCTTAGCTGTTTTTAAGGCCTCAGGTATGGCATCTTGCTGGACTTGTTAAGCAACCCTTTCTCTATCGCAACTTTCTGCAGCTCCAATAGTTAACTTCCCGCCATGCAACCTTGATCTTGGCCTCTGGTCTCCTTCTCAGTGGAAGGCACTGCTCCTTGTGGCTGTTCATCTCGTAGCCAAGCATCTTTGTGATCATTGCTGCCATGGTGTAGATCAGCTGGTTGGTTTCAGTGATGGTTGCAGTAGGGATTGTCCGTAATGCTGCATTCCCATTTTCTAATGGACCTTCAGAGGAAACTACTTCACTTAGTCTTTGTAACCAGCTTTGGAAAGTCCAGGTCTCCAGCTTCGCCGTGATCCGGTCTTTCAGGTCAGCTGCTCTCACACTATTTATACATATAGGTCCAGAACTCCAGAGAATTGCACGATGGCCATTGTTGATGCTGGAAAGGTCCGCTAGTCTGAACAGAGCCAGCAGAGTCAGGTCTGTAGGGGTGAGTTTTGCAAAGGTTATTGTTATTGTTATTTTGCCCATATCTACTTCCCTATATGAATGCCCTTGAGACATACAATGGGGATTTAAAGCACACCATTATGTTTTTCATACATTATGTTTATAGTCAATACTGACTTGTTAACTGGCCTTATGATTAGTACTACATTTCATTTCTTGGTCTGACATACTAGTGCCTGCTTGTCTGTTTTTCTTATGCCTTGGTTGGTCATTGTGTGTGGTCATGGCCATCAGAAGTAAGTCCTGGCAAACTCCCTGTTGGCAAGAATATTTTTTTGGTGACAGCTCACATAGCTGCCATCATTTTCCCTGTTTCACTTTGTATTTGTTTAGTTTGTTTTTTGCATCCACTGAGGAACACACGCGATACAAGAAATGTAAGACAATGAAAACTGTGTGTGTCTGTTTGCAAAAAAGCGTTTGCTTGTTTTTGGTCCATTTCTGCTTTTCGCTCAATTGTCTTGACTTTCCATTCATCAGCATTAGTGAAATCTGTGATTAGTTCTGAATGAGGGGAGATGAATTGTTCTAATTTTTAGTTCATACCACTGAGATTGAGCTCCTCTCACAATGGGAAGCATTACTAGAATCTCAATCTACTGTCATGAAAAGGGTCACATTTGAGCACCGACTTAATTTTCTGACTCAGTGCTCCAGGTTCCAATGGTATAGATGGGTTAGTGGGTGTGGAGTGGAGGCTGACAAGGATCCTGCTGAACAGTGGAACACAGAAAATAGATAAAAATGGTGCGCCACAGTTTGCAACATTCAAGAAAATGAACTAAGCCACATAAAGGCAGCACCTAGAAAAATATTTATCTTTCTGTGTATCATTTACAACCCTTTACAGCACACATTAACTTCAAGTATAAAATCTTATCACTGTGTTGAAATCACCAATTACCAACTGTTACAGTTACTGAGCCTGATATGTTTGTTGGCATATTTGAGATACATTTATTTTGTACACATAATCATAATTAAGATCACATAATTACATGTATTGACTCAACATCACCAATTTTATAGTTATATTGGAAGGAAAAAAGGAGATTTTCAGATTTCATTATCATATTCACACGTTATATGTATCATACATCATAGCAGGTTTGACTACTGTCATGTGCTTTTTTGAGAGAGAAGACAAATATGCTCAAATAAGCTTTCAAAATGTATTATTAAACAGTTAGAATTTCAAATTGGTTTTACATGGCAGCATGGACCTCTGCCTCTCCACACGGCTCTGAAAGACAAAGGCTGCTGCACCCAAGCAGTAAACACTGTTTATTGCATGTGGTAAAAACTGAAAGTTAACATGATTGGTCAGAAAGATAAGGGGAAGACGTTAGAACCGATGTCCGGGTCACACTTCTTCTCCTACACATTTCTCCCAACATGGAGATGACTCTTCCCACGTCACCTTGGTAACCATCTCAGGTTGGTGTCCGGCCTGTAGTTCTGGGTCTTGGACTCAGCTTTTCAAGATTCAAGATTCAAGATTCAAAGTGTTTATTGTCATATATACAAGAAGAAAAAGCATTTCTTTGTGCAATGAAATTCTTTCTTTGCTGCCACACACAAACGCCGGTTAGGTTCAGGGTTGACAGAAAGTATGTATATATACAAATAAAGCAAGATAAAATACAAATATTACAAATAAATAAGTGAAGATAAAATTTAAGTGAGAGGTACATATATGTGAAAAGGAGCTAAGCTTAATATGCAAGCTGACCTGATATGTAAAAATTACTGTTACGATAGGTCAGCTGTTCAGGAGTCTGATAGCAGTGGGGAAGAAGGAGTTGTTGAGTTGGGATGTTCTGGATTTCACACTTCTGAGCCTTCATCCCGAGGGCAGAAGTGTGAACAGTCTGTGCTGAGGGTGTGTGGGGTCTTTGAGGATGGAGGCAGCTCTCCTCTGGACTCTACACTGGTAGTTGCTCTGCAGAGCAGCGGGGTCCTGGAGATCTTCTCCGCAGTTGTTATCACTCTCTGCAGGCGTTTGCGATCCATAGCAGTAGTGCTGCCGTACCATGCAGTGATGCAGCTGGTCAGGCTACGTCCACACTAGCCTGGATAGATTTGAAAACGGTGTTTTCATCTGAAAACACTCCGCGTCCACACTAGCGTTTTCAGTCGTTTTCACAGAGGTGTGCGTCCACATTGAAACGGATGAAAAAGCTCACGTTCCAGTCCTGCACATGCGCAAAAGCGAGTGAGAATTAAAGAATTTGAAGAAAAGCTGTCTGGAGCATGTACAGACTGATATTCATCTTTTTTAGGGCTGTCAAAATTGAGAGCAATCAAAACAACCGCTGTATAATGCCCTCTGCTATCTTTGTTTATTGGGCACATGACTGCATCACATGACTAAAATACGTCATCGTTTTAGAAAGTCTGCGTTTTCGTGTGTCCACACTGCGACGGGACAGCTGCGTTTTGAAATGTATGTGTTTTCGAGAGCGTTTTCAAAACGCTGCGTTTTTCCTTTTTCAAATGAAAACGCATTAGTGTGGACATAGCCTCAGTGTGCTCTCCACACTGCAGCTGTAGATACACAGCACCCAGCTTTTATTATTATGATGATGACTTGTGTTTCATTCCATGTCTCCCCTGTCTGTCATGTGCGTCCATGTGTGCTCTCCCCAGCTCGTCGTGTTTCTCTCTCCGTGTCCCTCGCTCCCTCTCTCATGTCTCCTCTCTTTGTCTCTCTGGTCCATTTAGTTCCCACGTGCTTTCCTTCCACCCCACCCCTTATCAAGCTGCATGTACTAGTCTGTGTCTTAGTGTTTCCTGTTTTACTTTAAACACACTAAACACAGGACACTTCTATTTATTCCAGCTGTGTTCCCCTCTTCACCCATCTGTGTATATAATGTGTTTTGTTTATTGTCAGGTCGTCTGAATCTCTTGTCCATTTTGTGAGTGTTAGTTCACCCTAGTTTAGTTCTATTATAAGGACCTCATGTATCCAACATCTTGCACCAGTTCCTGTTTTGCCTCTTGCATTGATTTTCGTTCAGCCTCTAATAAATGCAAGATGTTGGATATATGAGGTCCTTATGTGCAAATTCAACAACCGCCCTGTTGCATTTTTTTCAGTGTGTGAACCAACATAAAATAAAGTTGGTCATCACTGCTTTGTACAATCAGATAAGACTACTGGTAAACAGGTGTAGTCATTTTCTAGGTGATACTGAAGTTAAGACAAAGGGATGTTTTCTTTGGTGTTGCTGTTGACCAGCAGTAAGACTTGCCCCCACATAATATACTCCATGAATCACATTAGCCAGGACCCCCTTTTCAGGGCGGCATTGGCCCGGAGCTGGGTGCAGGGGACACAATAATGGTAAAACACAGCTCATTAGATCACAGAGGTCAGACACTTTGCGGTCATTACCAGCCACTTTTGTCCCTGTAATGGATGGTGAAGCGTTTGCGAGCGGATGGGTGCAGGGATTTGGGATGGACATATGTGCCTCCCTGCAAAGACTCGTCAGTTTGCTGTGGAGTGCTCCGACGGGAGTGCTAGTGCTGTCTGAGAAGTGATTGGATGATGACCTTGAAAGGCTTGTTGGCATTTTGGGGACAAAGTGAGATTAATACAGAGTTGTTAATGTTTGTGCTTTCCATTGATCTCTGTTTCTGCTCCCTTTCATTGTCTTTCCTTGTTTCTCTTCTGCTTTCTCTGACTGATGGCAGAAACTAAACCTGTAGTCTGTTCAAACGACTCTAGCCCACTTCCTGCAAACCTTTTACCCAAACAAAGCTAATGCACCTGGGATAGTTTCAGGTGTTAAAGTGGCCTGGAACAATCCAGAACAGATTTCTGGCACTTTAATTTAATCAGTAATAAAATGTAATTGGCACCTTGATGCAAATCAATATTGAATGAGCTCATTTCTTGTGTGCTGCAGTCTGGCGTTGCTTCCTGTATGGAGACACATAAGAAAATATTAATGTCCCACAGTTTTCACACACTAACAACAAGTCCCTTTTCCTTCTCATCCCTTCTCATCCCTTTTTCCGGGAGAATCCCGAATTTCAGTGCCCCTCCCAAATTTCTCCCGATTTTCCACCCGGACAACACAATTGAAAAACAATATCGCAGAATTCATAGCGCGGCCCAGCCAATTCCAGTTTCAACAATGGCGGCAGTTACTTAGTTTTAATATTACTCTTATTACTCTGGGTCGCAAAATAAACTTTTTACATATTTTCAGACGCAGCTATGTAAACTTCAAATACCTGAGGCGGTGAGAACTGCAAACTCCCGGTACATCGTTTTCAAACCCCCGCAGTCTTTTGCTACTCAGGTTAAACATGATATAGAAGTCACTTTGCTAACTTAAAAATGTTATTGTTTGGCTTTTTTCAGTGTTTTATTTGTTTGTGACTAAATTGGTTTGGCTGAGATTAAAGATATTAGATTAGATTAGATTAGATTAAATTTAACTTTATTAATCCCTCGAATCCACCCCCGCTGTTTCCGGCCAGCCAATAATAACCGTGACATTTAACTTATTTTATCCGATAAATAAACACTGTAAAATTCTAGTTTTTTGTATATATATGTATATGTATACCCCCCCCCCCCCCCCCCCCCCAACAGCCCTTTTGAATGTCTCCCTAATTCTGAGGTCTCAAGGTTGGCAAGTATGGTTGTGGTCCTGGTACTCAGGAAACTTGCTATTGCTCCTGAGGACATGTGAGCCCAAAGGGAGTCACATTTTTAAGTGCCAGTTAATTTCAAGTGCAGCTTTTCAAACAGCTCAACAAATATCAGCCAAACACACAAATTGTTGTTGCACAGTTTTTAATGCAATGTGCTGATTAGGTAAAAGTACAGTGGCTGTAATTCCCACAGAGAGAGAGAAAAAGGATTGCTCAGCAAGTGAAATTTCTTTTCCCCATATTACAGCGCTGCACGCCATCTTACTGTTCATCCACCTGACAAAACCCAGATTTACTCGTGGTTAGTACTCAGTGTTGGGGAGTAATGGGATACATGTACCGCCATTACGTATTTAAAATACAAATATGAGTAACTGTATTCCGTTACAGTTACTGTTTAAAAAGGTGGTATTCAGAATAGAGTTACTTTGTTGAAATAAAAGGATTACACGGCGGCCTTTTCCTGTTTCATATGTTCGGCTATGCCCTCTCTATTTTTGGTGATTCCACGCCGGTGGAAACCCAAAAAAAAACATGCATTAAGAGGACTTAATGCCTGTGTCTCAATCTCACGGCCCATGTCACCTCTACTTGTGGCCCGCATAATGACGTGAAGAAATATTTTTTTAAAATGATTTAATAAGAAGGCAATAGGCAGAGTGTTACAGGCATAGCTCTAAAGAATGTAGCATCATGGGCAGTGTAGTCCGTGCTGCAGGGAGAATGGACTGCCATACCCGTTATGTGTCTGTGAGCGTGACGGGGGGAGAAAAAGGAAAAGTTCGAGTTGTCACCGAGCAGAAACGGGAGCTGGAAGCATGCAAATATAATAATAACCACTGCTGCCAAGAAGAGTGTCTGATGAGCCCATTTGTAAGTAAGCTATTAAGACTCAACTGTACACTGTGTTCGTGTTTTCCTCCAAAACAATAAGTTCTGTTGGAGCAGCCTTTCAACGCCTCCCTCTGTCTCTCGCTAGCAAAGTTGACCCAGACAACAAAGTAAAGCTAGTTTTCAGCTACGTATCACACAGCAATAGCACATTCATGTAGTTGTAAACAGCATGATAATATATTAAGTAATCCAAAGTATCCAGAATACGTTACTCTCATTGAGTAACATAACGGAATACGTTACAAAATACATTTTGGGGCATGTATTCTGTAATCTGTAGTGGAATACATTTTAAAAGTAACCTTCCCAACACTGTTAATAGTGTTCATCATAGTTAGCCTTTTAACCATCTCACAACAAACTGAGACAGAAGCTTTGCTCGTTTGAGGCCCAGTGCAGTGATTTATGATTGGCCAGCGAGCAATCAAGCAGTGATCCATCATGGTTCAAGATGAGGATCATTGAGATGAATGGATCTGCTCTGGATTCACTCATTATCTCAGCACCAGAATGTATGCCCGACCCCTTGTCTTCAATTACACCAGCACTTGCACACCATCAACACTTGCATGGGCTGTGATGAATAATCACCAGTGGAGGGATTTCTAATTGCTCTTCTCAGAGTTTATTGGAGATTGTTGATGAGAGGACGTTTTTATGAGGCTATATTGGCATTGAATGCTCTCTGGAGCTTTTTTTTCTGTGTGTGTGTGTGTGTGTGTGTGTGTGTGTGTGTGTGTCTTTGGTTGTGGTTTTTGTTTTGTTGTGTTATTCTCTATGAATACATACACACATATCGTGTGAAATGCGTGATTTTGCCGTTATTGTCTCCCAGTGTAAAATTCCCACTGAACTCACAGCAGTGATGGAAACATCTTCACATACCTTCAAACAGTGTTTCTAGAGTTCTTCCAAAACTTCATCAAAACAAACTGAATGAGACAAAATCACCTTGTGGTTGAGAAGAGTGTTATCTGCAGTTCACTCCTGGGTTTCTAGTGAAGCTACTATGACCGTCACAGTAGCTTATTATCCCCATACAGCACTTCACTATCAGGCTGCAGTATTACTACACAGGGATCAAATACTTTACTATCATACTTAAACTGAGTTTTTAGGTATCTGTACTTTATTTGCATATTTATTTTTCTCACAGCTTTTTCCTTTTACTCAGTTTTTCTCAAAGATCTCGAGTTTCTATTCTTTACATTTTCAAAACATGCCTGTTTAGGTGTGGGAGTCACCCATCTACAATACAGGCCAAAGCAAAGAGAGCTAGGTTTTTTTTCTTTTGCCACCACTGGGTTCCAGGAGTATTTAAAAGTAGAATGGGAGGCCCCAGTTCTGTGTGATGGTCCTCCAGCCCTCTCTGGTGCCCTGTCAGCCTTTGGCCAACGCACCTGCTGACAGTCTACTCAGCTGCTGTTCATCATCCTCATTTTACCAGACACTTCTTAAGGCAGCAGCTGTGTGGTGTTCTTCGCTGGATCGTTGTACTTGCTCTAGTTAGTGTGCCCTAGCTCTCTTAATTATTCTTGCTTCCTTTGTCGCGTTGTGGATTTCTTTTTTTGGCCTTTTTCAGCTTTCTTCGATAGACAGAGTACAGAGAGGAGAGGAAAGCAGGGGCAGAGAGAGGCGAAGACATGCAGCAAAGGGCCGCAGGTTGGACTCGACCCGGGCCAGACGCTCTCAGTCGTATGGCATGTGGTCGCCTGCTCAGCGCACTGAGCTAAACCAGTGCCCAGCTTTTTGTGGATTTCTAACGTGTTTCTTCTTCATGTACAGACCTCCGTGGATTCCTCCCTGTTTCCTCTTGGACCCCGTCGAGTGAAAGAGTTTGTGAGCGAGCATCAGCGTGGTGTGCGAGTTGAGACGAGTGAGTGACTGGCATTGTAAGGAGAGGAGCTTGGACGTGTTTATCCTTGTTTGGATTCCCTGGAGCCCCTTTCCCTTCACTGTATTACTCAGATACTTGAGTTTGAGTCCTGCTTTCACCTTGACACCCAGTTTGGATTCAGGGCAGAAACACCCTCTCTACTTTTAAGATGAGGTTGGGTTGGTTCTTGGGCGCCTGGGACTCTTTTTTTCAGATCATACCAGAGTGGCCGGCCCCCAGCGGTGTTGGCTGCCCATTGCCTCTGGTCAGCTGGGACTCTCATCCTTTGGCCATGGGCACCCCATCTGGGCCTCCTTCCTCCTACTGCTGGGATGGACGTGGACCGAGGCATGTGGCCTCAGGTGTTCAGTACTCTCGGGGGCTGCAGATGGCTCGGATCTCCTGGATCTCTCTCTGGCTGCTGGGGGCATTGTTACGGCTTCCCACCCTCATTTTCAAGTATAATCAAGTACATTTCAAGTGACAAAGACACATATACATATACAGATACATGTACATGTACATATATAGATACTGTTTGTGTTCCAGGTGCCGTATCCCTATTGTCTCCCCTCTCTTCTTTTTCACCCTGCCTGTCCTGCCTTAGTCACACTGTATACACAATAAAATGCAATAATTGAAAAAACACAAAAAGAAGAGAATAAATAAAACAGATCAAAGAAACACATGAACGAGAGGAGCCTATAGAGAATTTATAGAGCTGATGCTGGAAAAGCAACATGTGTTTGGCACAACAGTGCATCAAGTCACAGACAACATAGGACACCTCATGTGTATCTGTGTGATGCAGTAGCTCTGAGACAGTGACAGTATCTGAGACCCTGGAAGGATGCTGTGTTGGACAGACTTCACAAAGGCAGGGATTGGTTAGAAGAAGGTGAGGGAGGAAAAGTGGGAGAAGAAAATGAAAAAGAAAGAAACTGCACACTTAAGCCTTTGAGCTGTTTCCATGACAACTAATAAACTTGGTGCTGGCATGCAGTAAAAAGCCTTTGGAAAAGTCTGCCACTGTAGTCCTGCACTGTCAGACACTGAAACTGCACCGCTTCAGATGTTATCAGTCCATACAATGGGCGTTATCAGCAGAATCAGCCTCATAGAAATGGGCCAGTAGGACCTTCTCCACCTGCTAGTTTGTTTAGAAGGTTGTTATCATCCATTCAGATGGAGGGTCACTAACAGGAGGGACTCCACAATCCACTCTGGCTGGATCACAGTGGATACGGCAGTGTCCAGTTTTTCAGCACCAACATTTCATAACCATGTTTACAGGATGTCACCATATCAGCAACTTGTTTAAATCTGCTGATCAGCATCACCAACTGTAAAGAGCTATGCCTTTGTTTGGTGTCGTGCCTTACACTGTTGGAGCACAGCGCTCTAAAGGAACAGCTGGTTTTTTGACTGCTCAACATTTTTCATGTTAAACTAATTTAGCTCAACAATCAGATAGCAAGAAGAATTTGTTCACATGACACAAGTCCCATCTGCACAGCGAGGTGGACAAAAAGTATAAATAATGTATAAATAACTGTGAGGTCCTGCACACTGTAACCAGCAGACTCCAAACACAGCACCCTCAGGCCCTTTTCCTGATATCTGGGGACTTTAATCACATCTCCCTGTCCTCCACTCTCCCCACCTTCACCCAGTATGTCACCTGCCACACCAGAGACAATAAAACATTGGACTTATTGTATGCTAACACCAAGGAGGCATACAGCTCATCGCCTCTCCCTCCCCTGGGGGGCTCAGATCACAACCTGGTTCATCTCCAGCCTGTGTATAAACCTCTAGTACACAGAGAAAACCAGGTGTGAAACGCACAGTAAGGAAATGGTCGGCAGAGACTGAAGAGGCCCTGAGGGACTGTTTCCGTTCTACTGTGTGGGACAACCTCTGCAGCCCCCTGGAGGATGACCTCAACAGCATCACAGACTGCATTACGGATTACATGAACTTCTGTGTGGACAACACCGTACCCATCAAAAAGGTACGGTGTTTTTCTAACAACAAGCCATGGATAAATCCTGAAATTAAGGCTCTCCTCAAGGAGAAGAAGAGAGTCTTTAGATCTGGAGACAAACAGGAGCTGAGAGTTGTTCAGAAGAAGCTGAAATGGAAGATAAGGCAAGGAAAGGAAAACTACAGGAGGAAGATGGAAGAGCAGCTGCAACAGGACAACATCAGAGGGGTTTGGAACAGCCTGAAGACAATCTCAGGACAAAAACCAACCCCCCAGGCTGCAGGAGACTTGGGGTGGGTGAATGACCTAAATAAATATTTTAATAGGTTTGATCAAACACCCACCCCTCCCCCAGCATCGTCCCCCCTGCTGCAATCTCCCTCATCTTCAGGGACTGCCTGTCCTTCATCTCAGGACTGCACACCTCTCAGCTTCACACCTCCCAGCTCCCAGTCATCACACCCACCCCCGGCTTCTGTGGACTCCAACATACACCCCCCTCCCCCAAAATCCCCGCTCTCCATCTCAGCACTTCAAGTGAGGAACGAGCTTCACAAGATCAAGGTGCGGAAGGCTGCAGGTCCAGATGGCGTCAGCTCCAGGCTCCTGAGATGCTGCGCAGATGAACTGTGTGGCATCCTAGGATATCTGTTCAACCTGAGCCTGTCACTGGGGAAAGTACCACAGCTGTGGAAGACCTCCTGTGTGGTACCGGTACCAAAGACCTCCCATCCCAAGGACCTCAGCAGCTACAGGCCGGTAGCCCTGACATCCCATCTGATGAAGACCCTCGAGAGGTTGGTTCTAAACCATCTACGCCCCCTGGTGAGGTCTTCATTGGATCCGCTGCAGTTTGCTTACCAGCCTGGCATCGGGGTGGAGGACGCCATCATCAGTGACAAGATGGCGCCAGTGTGTTCGGCAGGCCGTCTCCACTGCTCTCTGCTGCTTCTTACCTTTCTGCTAACATGCTATTCAGGTGGCTCTGCATTGCTAACCTATGACCGGCTTACTCTCCTAAGTCTCTGGCCACCCTATACTTACGGGTCATACTTCCATGGGTTAGGGTTAGGATGGGTTAGGACGTGGCCGGCTACGACTTCGATGTGGATGCTCTCCGCCTCTCCCCAACTTTCTCGGAGCACTTTACCTTTAGATTGTTTAGGCAACAATGGATTAGCCATGCTGAGTTGCAGGCCCGCCCTGCCGCCACAGTGGTTTACTCGCCGGCGCGATGTTGGATTAAGCCTCCTAAAGGTGGCGTGTGCTATGGAAACCTATGCCACCCGAGACGTGCTTCCAACTGCGACTTGGCGTCTTCGACTCGGATGGCGCTATTAAATGTTAGGTCGCTGACGAATAAGACTTTTATTGTGAGCGATTTTTTGACTGCTACAGGACTGGATTTGCTATTCATGACAGAAACTTCGATTCGTCCCGGTGAGTCTTTCCCTTTCTCAGAGCTCCTTCCTCCGAATTGTGCCTTTTTTTAGCTCACTGAGACCTTCGGGCAGGGGTGGAGGACTGGCAGTGGTCTTTAGGAATATATTCCGAGTACGGCACCTGCCCTCCCATATGTTCCCTAGCTTTGAAGCTCAGCTGCTGGAACTTGCTGGTACCCCCTTGACTCTCTGTGTTGTGATTTAACGTCCCCCGAAATATAATAAGACTTTCATTAACGACTTTTGTGACTTTTTAGCATCTCTTTACCTAAATTATGATCGTGTTCTTATCACTGGCGATTTTAATATTCACATTTGTTGTAAAGATGATGTGTTTGCCAAGGATTTTCTAGCCTTAGTTGACTCTTTTAATCTTATCCAGTGGGTCAATGCACCTACCCACTTTAAAGGACATACCCTTGATTTGATTTTTTCTTATGGACTGGACATTTGTATCAGGGACATCAGCAGAATCTTATCTCTAAGAGTCTCACACCCCCCTGTGATGAGTCAGGCCCCAGCATTACGATGCTCTACTAACCTCAATCAGTTTGATCCAGTTTTGCTCCCTACTCTTAAGGGTATAATTGATCACCTAAAAAACTTAAACGCTGTTAATGACATCCTTCCATTTCGCATTATTAAAGATGGGTTTAACATTATCAGGCCCTGTATTTTATCATTAATTAACCTGTCATTGTTATCGGGTTGTGTTCCGGCTGCTTTTAAACACGCTGTAGTGCAACCTATACTCAAACAGAGCTCCCTTGATCAGAATGATCTCGCTAACTTTAGACCCATTTCCAAACTCCCTTTTCTGTCTAAAATCCTAGAGAAGATTGTTCATTCCCAACTTCAAACTTATTAGGATGCAAATAATATCGGGGAAAAATTTCAGTCGGGGTTTAAGCCACGCCATAGCACGGAAACTGTATTACTGAGAGTCTTTAATGATCTTCTCTCAATTGCTGACTCAGGGCACCCTGTGGTGTTAATTTTGCTTGATTTGTCCTCTGCTTTTGATTTGGTGGACCATAATGTCCTTTTAATGAGGCTTGAGCATCTGGTGGGCATCACGGGCAGTGCCCTTAGCTGGTTTAAATCCTATCTCTCAGAAAGATCCTTTTCTGTCACCATGGGTACCTACGCCTCCTCCATTGCCCCTGTTACCTCTGGTGTCCCGCAGGGGTCTGTGCTGGGTCCCATGCTGTTCTCTTTATACTTGTTACCCTTGGGCCGAATCTTTGATAAATACAATATTTCTTTTCACTTTTATGCAGATGACATTCAAATCTATTTTGAACTAGCTGAGGATGTCACGTCGTCATTGCAACACTTCTCCGATTGTATGAATGGAGTTAAAATCTGGCTACTGAGCAATTCCCTTATTCTAAATGACAAGAAGACTGAAATTGTAATCTTTGATACTCCCTTCTCTCGGGCTGAACTAATTGGTATTTTGGGGCCCTTTGCTGACTCCCTTTCTGACACTGTGAGGAACCTGGGTGTTGTCTTGGACAGTTCCTTCAAGCTGGACAAACATGTGTCCATTGAGATAGTGGACTCTTATAGGTACCTGGGTGTTCACCTGAATAATAAACTGGACTGGAGCCACAACACTGATGCTCTTTACAGGAAGGGTCAGAGCAGACTCTACCTGCTGAGGCGGCTGAGGTCATTTGGAGTACAGGGAGCGCTTTTAAAGACCTTCTATGACTCTGTGGTGGCATCTGTCATTTTTTACAGTGTTGTATGTTGGAGCAGCAGTTTATCGGCAGCTGAGAGGAAGAGGTTGGATAAACTCATCAGGAAGGCCAGCTCTGTTCTGGGATGCACCCTGGACCCAGTGCAGGTGGTGGGAGACAGAAGGACTCTGGCCAAAATAACATCTCTGATGGACAGAGTCTCCCACCCCATGCATGTAAATGTTGCTGAACTGCAGAGCTCCTTCAGTGAGAGACTGCTGCACCCTCGATGCATGAAGGAGCGTTTCCGCAGGTCCTTCCTCCCTGCAGCTGTCAGACTGTACAATCAAGACTGCTCCCAACAAACATAGATGTTTACATCTATGTTGCAACCGATTCAAACTATAACCAGGGTTTGCCTCTTATCTGTATTTAATTTTATGTAATTTTAATAACTCTACAGTACTCTGTTTTTGGTAACTATTGTCCTTGATGTAAATATGTAAAAAAAAAATTGTGTATGTTTCTGTTCTCTGTCGCGTTTGTTTGCTGTAATATTACTAACATTTTTAGTTATTTTCCAGTGATAGCAAATCAGCACTGCTCAGTGTTAGTCATTGTTAATCTTCAAAACTGACTAGGTTACTTTTAAAAATATAAAACTGTCAAAAGTGTTCATTTAACACTCAACGGTGTTTTATTTAACACTCAGAGGAGTGGAAACATAGACACTCTCTAGTGTTAATTTAACACTAGAGATTTTGCTGTATGTATGTAAACTGTATGAAAAATACTGTTACAAACAAGTGACAAAGGAAGAAAAGCGCAACATATATTAGTGATGTGTTAAGTGCAGTTGATTGGGGATGTAATGTATTCTTTGTTGCTTTCACTGACAAATCCAAGATAAAAATTCAATACTCACTAACATGTAATTAAGTAACCATGCAGTTCAAAGGTAATCAGTGTGAGACTCCAAGCATCGTAACAACAAACAGCATCTTCTCACAAATGCTGAACACTTATATTGTCAGCTGCAAAACTTTACTCGGTGTAATAGAGACAGAGTGTTTGCACCCTGCTTGGACACACACACAAACACACACACACACACACAGCGAGCCATCCCCTCCCCACAGAGCCATGAAATGAAAAAAATGAGTCCCAGAGAACAAAGGGGAACAGAGAGGACTGCAACACAACAAGGGAGAAAGACGCAAGGTTTTCAAGTGCTGAGAGTGATGTGTTTAAAATACTTAATGAGCTTTGGATTTTTTGTCAGGAGGCCTCAGGACAACCTTGAGCAGAGGGGCCAACAAACAAAACCGTGTGAATAACTTTCTGATTTTAAGGAAGGAGGCACAGAATGCATCTGTCTGTGTTATAGATGGACACTGCTGCCCTGCTAAACTGTTTCAGCCTCACTGTCAGAGAATATTACGAGCCGACACAGACCACAGGGCTCTGTCTAAAGGCCAGCTCATTGGTTATAAGCTGTGATGATATTAGGGCTGCAAATGACTCTGCTTAAACCTTGAGAAAGGAACTCCCAGAATTGTTTATGCAGGCTCAGTAAAAAAAAACCAAAATTGCATGTTAGTGGATGGAGCTCAGATGTTTGTGACTAACGCCCAGTTTGTGCTGGCTTTAGTAAAACTGGCCCAGTTTGAGTATCATTTAGCAGCGTGCTGCAAGACTGGCAGGCAAAGTGAAGACCAGATTAGCTTAAGCATGCAAGCAATGACTTTCCAGGTAAGGGAAAAAGACATCTAGATGGAGGTGGGCATGGTTTGGTTCAGAACTCCACCCAATAACGGCGGCCTCGACACACCTGTTGCTGATTTGCTCATTAGCTGCTGGTTCAACTCAAGCCACTACATTGTTGTCACAGTTTGTGTAGTTATGAGGCACGCGTTATGTGCTCCCTGTGCTATCGTGGCTTTTCTCTCTGCCTTGCAGTCGTCTGTATAGCTGGCTGAAGACTTCATCTTATGTACAGTACTGTTGCTGTTATACGTTTGGGTAATGTTATTATTACAAGACCAGAGATGGGCAGTAATGCATTACAGTAATGCGATTACTTTTTTCAAGTAGCGAGTAAAGTAAGGGATTACTATTGCAAAAAAGTAGTTAGATTACTGCTACTGTCCCGTAAGCACACTGCGTTACTGCGTTACTAAGCCGTGATTTTGTCTGCAAAAGTGCGAAACAATGACGTAAGTGCACGTGACGTTCGTGGTAACAGACGTGTGCAGATCAACAATGGATCGAGTGGAGGAGAGAGTACGACCGTGCAGCATTTAAAGCGTGGAAGTACTGACCTTACTTTGAGTTTGATTCCTTAAAAAGTGACAAAAACATTAGCACCCGCTGTACACTCTGTGTGGGAAGAAAACTTCTTTCCACAGCGAAACCCCCCCTAAACTTCAGAGCAAGTGCCTAAATTCACGGAGAAACCCCCGGATCCTCCGCTGCGGCACACCTGCACCAGGGCAAACCTCCACCCGCCCCATTCCTGCTAAACAGGTGACAATAGATTTAAGAGCGACGGGACTCAGTGCTGCTGAATCTGTGATTTTATTTATTTTCTGCTGTGTTTTACTTGCATCTATTTGAAAGAGTGAGTGTAAACACACACACAAAAAAAATATTTTATATGCTGGAATATGCAGAAAACAGGTTTAAATGTTAAACAAATTTCTTCAAATCAAAGACTGTTGCATATAGTTAAATGTTTGCTTAATGCAATGCGCATAAAATGAAAACATTAAAATGGATAAAGCAAGTTTTAAAAAAAGACTTTTCCATTTGATTCAATTTTATATGATGGATTATGCAGAAAAAGTAGAACGGGGCTGAAAGGTCTATGCTTTATTACGTATTCAGGTTGTGTGTCATGTTTTTAAAAAGTAACGAAGTAACTAATTGCTTTTGAAAATAAGTAATCAGTAAAGTATCGGGATTACTTTTTTGGAGAAGTAAGCAGTAATTAGTTACTGATCACGTTTTTTAAGTAATTTGACCAACACTGTACAAGACAAGACTAAGCTGAAATCTCTGGGTAACTGCAAAGGCTGACGTGACTGTGCTGCACACATTTATCACCCTCACTGTGGGTTTTTTCTTCCTATTCTCTTGACCTTCTCTCGTTCCTCTCTCTTCTGAACTCTCTTAGCAGTACAAGTAGGGAAGCTTTGTTCCACTGCAGGCCTTTGTGAAATAGCATGGAGACTAAAGATGCAGACTCCACAGAGAGATGTACAGAAATGCTTGGAAACACTGACTTAAATAGAGATTCCATAAAACCCATAGAAATAACTAAATACACACACAAATGAAAACACCATGATGACATGACAAACACTACCTAATAACATCCTTTTTTAGATCTGCATGGTTGTAAATTAAACACATACAGGCAAACACATGATCCATGCACATTACATTTCTATTCCATATGGACTCTTTCAGCCACACTAATGATCCTGATGCTTCTCTGAGGAAGATCAAATTCTCATCAGCTCTCAGGAGCATCATTAGTCACACTTTACAAAGCACTGGACCCAAAATAAATACTTCTACTTCCATTTTAATCAGCCTGTGATACGGATCTATGAAGACTCAGCCTGTCATTAGTTCGCTCTTTCACTCATCCGTGTTTTTAAATTAAAAGTGACTAATATGCCTGTTTATCACTGGCCATGGAAGCACCTATCAGTCAATTGGAGATAAATTACCTGAATTTCAAGAGAGCCCCTTCCTGTTCCTAAATATAACCCCCCCCCCCACCCAGTTCTACAAGCTGTTCGGTCTCACGGTTTGTTCTCGTGGAAACACAGTTCGAGAAGGTCTTTAACACAGCTTACCTCACAAGAATAACATCATTTTACTCACCCTTCTATTTGCTTACAATTGCCCTCTCATCCATCAGCACATCAGACGAAGAACTACTGAGCTGAGATCATCGCTTTCCCTCCAGGCAATCCAAGAAACTAAAACACTGAACTGAACGTCATGGCGACACTTCACAGAGGCCGGATGCCGCCGGCCTTCCCGGGAAACTTTCTAGGAGTTCACTCACCACCCGACAATCCGGTCTGCTATGTTGATCTATTCAGTCATCTTCTCTCCACTAATTCCAGGTATGAAGTAACTCCGGCTGCTCCGCCACCACCTCCGCGAAATTCGGCAAGATCACCCACTAGCAAAGCTCACAGCTCCACTCACGTTGCTCTGCAACAGGCCCACAGGCCAGGCGAGTTAGCCGTCAGCACCGGACCCAGGAGCCACGCCGTACCCACGCTTCCGTAAGGTCTCCCGAATATCCTTTTGTTAAGGATTCAGACTGGACCGTGGCCGGTTTCAACTGCTTCTTAACCTCGCACATCTAAATGTCAATCCAAAGTCTTCTTCCATGCAGAAGCAAAATTTCAGCTCCAGCGTACCTTTGCAAACGCAGCAGCTCCTCTACCTCCGAGTCACCAGTTTCTCTGCATATATTATTGCAAAGCAGTAAAAACCCCTTGTAGCACTGGGATGCACAGTTCTTTCTATATCCGTCATTCACAAAATGCAGTAGCAAGCTTTTGGCACCGGGATTCCAGGTTCTCTTCCCTCCTTTGTGAATGCAGCAGCAAGTTTTTCTACCACTGGGATGTTTGTTTGTCCTCATCAATCTTTCATATGCAAAGCAGCAGTGATTCTTTACGGCACTAAGACACCAGGTTCTCCAGCTCTATCCTTTATTTATAAATGTGGCAGAAAGCCTTTTTTATCTTACCATGTTTAATATATTTTTTGCTGCTATTGCTCAGGTGTTTTTGTAAGGTGACCTTGAGGGTCTGAAAGGCGCCTATAACTAAAATGTATTATTATTATTATTATTATTATTATTATTATTATTTTTGCACCGGGTTGCCAGGTTCTCTCTTCTCTAACCTTCCATTGCAAAATACAGCAGCTCACTTTTCTGGGCCTGGACTGGCAGCTTCTGACATCTATCATTTGCCACAAAAAAAAAATAAAACAATTTATCGGCACCGGGTTGCCAGTTATCGCCCTGCTATTCTTCTAGGGCCAGCTTCTATCCTCTATCACTCCATTTAGAAATCTGAACTCCGCCGTGCGCATAATGCCTCAAGGCATCTCTTCACTTGTCATGTGCTTTCACTAGCATTGCCTAAACACTCCCTCCTTGACACAGTGATTTGCAGGGCTCTAGACTAACTTTTTGACATGGGCGCACCGGTACACCTAACTTTAAAAATTTAGGCGTACCGGCACAAAAGTTAGGCGCACTCAAATTTTTCAACCGCATCGCTTAACACCGCAGTTTTACATGTGCACTTTCTTTGGGGGGGAAGTCCATACAGACAATATTCATTTCTAAATTATTAACTAACAAACTTGTGCTTAAATTGCTTTGTCAATATTGTAGAAAATGTTAAACTTAATCATCATCTTGGCTCCTCTGGCGACCTGTTTGCTGCTGCCTGCTGCTGAAAGGCAGTGGGGAGAGGGGACACTTGGGCAGTGCATTTATTGCAGCATATAATGTGTTTTCTGGATACACTGCTGTTTTTTCAGCATTCAAAGATTGATGGCACCGTGTCAGAGCTGGCTATGAATTTCAGACGGATCAGTCCTTAACACAAAAGTTATCAATAGTTCTTTTCATCTTTTCTTATTACCCACAGCTACATCCACTTCTGTCAGGCCTAGGCTGCTCACTAGGGCTGGGCATCATCACTGATTTCTATAATCCATTCGATTCCAATTCAATTCAATTCTATTCTATTTATATAGCGCCAAATCACAACAAAAGTCGCCTCAAGGCGCTTTATATTGTACAGTAGATTGCACAATAATAATTCCGGTTCTCAAAGTCCTGATTTGATTCAATTTAGCCTCAGACAGTCAGAAATATTATAATTCTGGTCATTTATCAGTACTGATACATGTGAGACTTCATCAGAGTTGTGAACATCACAGCAGATGCCTTTGTGTGAAAGTAACTGAGAATAAAACACAGAAAAACATGAAGGAGATTTTCCTGGTCTGGCGTTTTATAGCAGATAACCTTAAAAATATTCTGCAATATTCTGCAATTTTGCATAATTTTAAGAAGTTTAAATTTCTTCAGTATTGAACAGCAGAAATTAGGCTTTCTTGTCCGAGGTCATTTAAGTGAAAAAAAGAAAAAGAAAAGAAAAAGACAGCGGCCGACAGCGCTGTAAACAACAGTAGACTGGTGGGTAATAAGCGAATGGATAATGCAGAAAACAGATTTGAGACGGGAAACTGTTCTTGAAGTACAGAGAGAGAGAGAGAGAGAGAGCTGTGCATGAAGTGTGATTTTTATCGTGGTGGAAGCAAAACAGCAAAAGTCAGAGGGAATTCATGACGACATTGATCAAATGTGAAGCGTAGTTTGCTGCTTCTTTTGCTGCTGGCGCGGCGAATTTTGGTTGGAGAGACAAAACCTGCAGCTCAGAATCAGCGCAAAAAAGACGGAAACACAGCGCGGACCCAACGCATCAGAATCGCTGAGCTCCGACAGCGTGTCCGTGTTCGGGCCGTGGGGTGAGAAAGCCGAGAAAGACAAAGCTGATCCTGATGCGTCGGGTCCGCTCTGTGTTTGCGTCTTTGTGTGGAATCCGTTAATGAATTGATATCGCTTTATTCAAGCTACTCACCTCTCTCTTCCACCTGCACTTTCAACTGGACCACGGCCAATCAGAGAGGGCCCACCCCTGACTATCTCTGATTGGTTTAGTCCACGATAGGGGCATAATGTGTGTCTGTTGTTGACCACACGGAGAGTTGCAGAGATTTTTTTTTTTTTTTTTTTTTTTTTTTGTTACCTGAAAATATTTGGTCGCGCCGCTGCGACCAAATATTTTTTTTTAGTCGCACCACTGAAAAAAATTTGGTCTCATTTGCGACCAAATTGGTCGCACTCTAGAGCCCTGATTTGAGACATCCCTCCAAGCCGACTCGCGGTTCTGACAACATCCTATATGACATTATCATCTCCTATGAGGTTTAGCTGTCCCGATTGGTGGAATTCTATTTGGCTTTGCCAGTTTTGGGGGTCATCATCATGCAAGGCGGTTCTCCTCTAATCAGTCTTTCAAGTCCGCCAACCCTTGGAAAACTGCTCACTGTCACCTCTATTCGTTTCAGAAATCGGCACAGTAGTTATCGCTACTTTACCCAAAGTAAATTAATCAGCCAGACACCCCCTCTCCACCTTCTACTCTTAGACAAGCTCACGTAAGCATTTACAAGCCTTCAAGCCATCACCTCAAGTCTCAAAATCCCAGCAGGCGTCACTGTCTTGATTAAGCCATTCACCTTTATCTGCTAAAAAATGCTGACAAACTTAAAATGAGGACGTGGGCCCAGCTAGTGAATTGTTCAAATATTTGCAGGGGTGCCAATCTAATTAAGAGCTAGAGGTTACATACATGAGACTGCCACCAAGAGCTGAACCTGATTAGTTTGTATTTGTCAGTGTTTAAAGTTTCACAGCTGAATGCAGGTCCAAGCTTTCTATACAGTCCATTCAGTACATCTTTAGCCCCTTTTCCGTTAGTACCTCAGATTTACCTGGGTACAGTGTACCATGGTTTTCAGGGTTTTCCATTAAATCATAGTACCTGGTACTTGGAAACCAAACAGTCAGATACGTCAAACTTTACTCAACTCATTCTTCTTGCTTCCTCTACTTTCGTACCATTGATTCATTAGTGTTGAATTCTCTGGCAACTGCTCTATTCCCATGTTCTGGACCTGAAAACATGGTTTGATCTTCGGTTTCATTCTATAATACTGGACTTGGTTTGAACTTTGAGAGAGTTTAAACAAGAGAGAAACGTGTGAAAATGTTCATGCCTGTCTGAGAAAAGTGTATAAAGTGTGTAGTGACGGGTTTTACAGCCTTAAAACATCTATAATAATTGTAAAAAATAAAGTTCACTACTGCGCTGATTTCACCTATCCCGGGTTATTTTTAGAACGTAACACCCACGATAAACGAGGGACCGCTGTACTTCTTTTTTTCCAAAATGATGCCATTGCATCATCATGTCTCTGCCTAAAAAACAACTAATTGAATATAAGGGTCTGGTCATTATTGCATGCTTATTGATAACGTTAGTAAATAAAGAGTTAAGGTACTTTGGACATAAGTTATTAACTGTAACCTTTCTGCGTTAGTAGAAATTTAATGACTTAAACGTTTCACAGTCCACCTTCTTTTGTTGTCTACATTTAACCCATTTAGGAGTTTAGGTATATCTTAAGCAGTGTCCCAGTGAGCATACTGCATCAAAGCCATGCTGCTGGAGTATGTGGTTTAGTATTGTCTTGCTAAAATACACAAGGTCTTCCCAGAAACACATATGTTTCCATTTGGATGTGCTAAAGTGTCATCTGTATAAACCTTTTAGCTCTGGTGGTCCCTTTCTACATGTGCCTGCTAGTAAAATGAAAAGAAAATTGTACTTGTATAATCATTCAAAGTTCAGGCCCATGGACATTTTCCAAAACATCTCACAAAAAGTTATAAATCATCTATGACCAAAGAACAGTACTTTAATTAAAATAGCTCCACATGAGCCCCGTCTGTTTTCAATCTCTTAATGAACCAATGTGGGAAATGAATGCAACTGTACTTCCTGTATCCTTCAACCTCGGGCCTTGACAGTAGTTTTTCAGAGGATTTGAAAGTAATACAGACAGAGAACTTTCCATTTGCCCAGACCTTTTTTTCCACTTTCTAAAGCTGGGCATACACTGTGCGATTTTTCCAGTCGCGTTATTCAGCTTCAGCTCAAACTGCAGGGGTTAGAAGTTCGTCGGTCACGATGCAGGTCTCACACTATACGGCCCGATGCTCTGATGCAACCTGAGTGCTCACACTGTGCCTCCATAAAATGAAGGCTAGAACAGAAAATCTGTCGCTCGCTCTCCCTCTCTGTCTTTCACTCACACAGACACGCACACCACCATCATCAACTTTGCTCAATTGCTAATGAAAAACATTGATCAGGCAGCTGTGATTGAGCAGCAGTGTAGATCCAATTTTCACGGTTGTTGTGGTCGTGATAATTTTGTGAGCCACATCGAAAAGACTCAGATGAGCTTTCCAAAGTTCTACAAGTGCCTCCATCGCTTGTGTCCAGATCACACGCTGCACTGCTGTGCTGCTCCGTCTTTTTCACCGACATTTATGTGTTTGCGCGTGCGCAGTGTGAGCGGTTGCGGTGACGCCCTCACGACGGTCAGGAGGATTTCAAACAGGTTTGAAATCCTCCCGACCAAGCGACTGATGATCGGGAGCTGGTCGTGAGGTGTTAATCGCTTCTCGTTACCCCACGTATACTACACGATGCACGACGCACGATGAAGGACAAACTCGGGCCGATCAATAAAATGGTCGCACGACTGAAAAATCGGCTCAAAATGGGCCAAAAATCGCACAGTGTAAGCCCAGCATAAGTCGTTCAGCAGTATTCTTGGAACAGCAGCTGAAAGGGACCTTTGGAGTGCCACATTTGACATACGACTGCCTCAGGCTATGAACAAATAAGCAGCTCCCTCCATTCCCCGTCACCTTTCCCTTAAATGCTCATCACTATCACACAGCAATCTTCTGGAAGGATGCCTCTGTAGAAAATGAAAAGATGGTGTGATAATGTGAGAGGACAGGAGGACATTACATCTAAGTAGACCATGTAAGTGGGTAGTAGAAAGAAAAGGTGATGAACAACCACAAACAGACATGGAAAGTCCTGGAGAAATAAGAAGAGCAGCTTTGGGAAGCGAGGTTGTGGTGGCAGGGCTGTTAAACTAGGATACGATATGCAGTTAAGAAAATGGATGCATGAATTTAAAAACATTTTCCTGGTTATTTAAAAGAGACTAGACCAGTTTGCAAACCACAGATCACCTCTGGAAAACCTGATCCAGTCCTTCTCTGCAGGCTGACTGCCGTCCTTCTCGTTCTCCAACATAACATGCTGCTATTTGTGTCACAGCCAGGAGGCCGATGTGTTTGAGGTACGGACCCTTAACCAGGAAAACACGAGGGACAACCTGATTTTAACAAAAAAGCAAGCTGTTTACTTACCCTGATGGGAAACTAAAAAAGCAAAAGGCAAAGGTGAACAGAGACAAGACTAAACTATAGCCTAACCTGGGAAAAGCTAAAGCTAAACATGGAAAAACTCCAGATATAAACATGAACATGAACCTGAGAAAACTTAAGACTTAAGACAACAAGAATCCCAGGAACATACGGGAAGGAAGAAAGACGAGCTGACGCTGAGCAGAGGGAGACAGAAGGGTGATGAGGGAAGGGGAAACGCCTAGGAAACACAGCTGACACAAATGAACATGACGCCACAGGGGAAGCAAACCTAAACACACTGAACATGGAAACCCAAGCCTTTCAAAATAAAACAGTAAACATGGAGAGATGTAAACTGGAACGGGAGATGAGACACAATGGAAACAAATATAACTAAGCATACAGCCAAAGCAAAGAACAAGTCAATACTAACTAATGGAAAACTAAAACATTCTAAACAAAAAACCTTAAAAATGCTGCATCACAAACTCAGCCCCCAAATCGTTTTAAGTTATTAAAATTATTTGCTATTAAAACAAATAGTTTGTGTGTGTGTGCTTTTGATTATTTGCTTCAACATTAAAAAACTGAATGAGCATTCTCCATAGTTTTTCCAGGGGTGTAGGAGCCTGTGCCGGAGCTGTCCATCAGTCCTTTAACTGAGGAAACAAGGAGACGCTGCCGGGCTTGGGTCGTCTGGACAGAGTCTGATTGCCTGCCAGTCTCTCCAGTCTAATACGCTGTCAGCTTGGTGGTGCCACTCAGGCGCTCACACAGACCTCTGCTCACATGTGAGCACACTGTGGTACAGCGACACACCCAACACAACAAATGCTGTCACACACTGATGCACACAAGCCTACACAAAAAAGCTTGTTTAAGGTGGACAGCAAAATATTTAGATCTGCCTGGAAATTCCACAATGCACACGACAGTCATACATATTCATGTGCATGCTTTAACACTTATCTCAGCACACTCACACAGTTAGTGAGAAGCTGAGAGTGTCGGGCCAAAGTTTGATCTTTCTCTTAGATCAATGTCAGTAGATCACATCTCCACTCAATACTAAGACTAGACCAAGTGACTGTGTGTGTGTGTGTGTGTGTGTGTGTGTGTGTGTGTGTGTGAGTGAGATGGAGAGGTGAAGATGTTTTTTCCATGGTTTGCAGTCTGACAGTCAGGTAGCAGAGGTCTACCAAGAGGAGGGTATTTTCTGTAGAAATGTTTCCTCTCTGAGCTGCGTTGCATAGATCATGTGCTTAAGGTTTTTTGTTATGAGTTAATTTTGGGGGTTTTGGTTAAAGTTTCACATCACTTGGGTGAGTCCATCATATCAACCAGCTCAGCCCTTAATTTGAAGTCCTGACTTGCACCTTCACACTCCTGCCTTTCCTTTTCTCTCGCTGCCAACTAACAGAATCATTTATTCTTCGTGAGTCCAAAGAGAAACTCATACAATAAATACACCGCAGGATAATCGGGGAAGCATAGGCAGCTGGTGAACACAGGAAGAAAAAATTAGACATAACGAGACAGGGGATGCAAAACTGAACACAACACACGAGACAAGGACTATCAAAATAAGACAGGAAAAAGCACAAACACAGCTCGACACCAAGATGGGACAAACAAACATGGAAGTGACAGGCTGGGGAAACGGGGACGAAACACAAAGAGAGGAACATGGGAACAGGTGAGGGACACAAAACACAAAGACATGACTAAGACCCACAGTGGGGGAGCAAGAATGCATAGCAAGAGAGAGAGAGAGAGAGAGAGAGACACCCACAGAGAGACACAGACTGGGGAAACACAGACGACACAACAGACTCTCACAGGAGACCCACAAAGGGACAAAAGGACTTAACACACAAGAAAACATAAAGCAGAGAAACAAATAAACTCAGAGACCATATAAAAAACTCACTTAAAAAAAATCACTTAAATCAGCTTCTCAATGCAAAGGAAAGAATCATGAATCCAAAAATAAACTCCAAATGACAGATTCACATGTTTATTTGGCAGAGATTTTATTTATTCCCTGGATCCCTGGATTTTTCTAAAGAATAAGCTGTGAACCACTATTTAAAGATATATATATTATAAGTTAGACCAGATTCATGTGCAGATGTGGTGATGCGCCCAGGAAGTAGAAATGGGACCTGCTACATGCTCACCTATACAGAATACAGGACAGTGGATCTCTAAGCTAATGTTAAATCAGGCCAATAATAGCCCTGCAGTAAAAAGATGCAGGTGTGTGTAAGATACCACAGGCTCTGTTTTATTAGCACACAGGGACAGCAGTGGCGTATAACACCAGTGACTGACACCTTACATCAGCAACTGTGCTATTTCAAACATCAGTTTGTGGCAGTGTTTCCAGAGAGCAGTACTTTATCCAAGCATGTCTGTAAAATGCAGACTTCTTCGGCTCTCCCTGAACCTTACACTTCATATCTGAGATCAGGAAGTAGAGTATTGTGTTGTTTAGTGTCATGGAGGCTCTACTTGACCTTTATGCAGGAGGCCACAGTTCACCTATAGCCTTTCTCTAACACAAACCATCCATTCATTCAACATGTTGTGTGTACTTTGGAGTACTGCAGAATGTTTTATTATCAACTATATATAACAATCCTACCATCCAACTATACATATATTTCTGTAAAAATGTAAAAAATATATAGTTTCAAAAAATATTTCAATCATTTTGATGAGAGCAGAAGTTCTGAAACAACTTTAGGCATTTCTGACCCAGAGTGTCCCGTGAACAGTTATTAGTGTCTGAGTGAACCTCCTCTCTATGTGCTGATTCTGTATGTGAGCTTATTGTCAAGTAAAAGTCCTTCTGACTTTTCCCAGTCAAGGGTTTTCCCACAGACTCAGGGAAACTGTTCTGTGGGAGGCGTTTAAGCTCTACCGATCAGGCCTGTCAGTGCTCTGCAATCAGTTTGTGTCAGCCAGCGTGTATTTATTGAAGCACCTTCTCAGGATTTTACAGTTCTATTAGAGCAGCAGACCTGTGGGGAGGTGCTTGACCCGTTCCACCACCCTCCCTCTGCTGCAGCGTGTGGGTTAGCCTGTGCTTGTAAATGAAATGAGACCTAACCATGTGTTTGACCCCTCATCAATCTGGCCGAGCTGCTCAGCTCTCAGCGACAGCCACCTGTACAGCTGACACACACACTATGAATGAAGACCATCAGCATCAAACACGTTCATACCTCAGGCCTGCTTTCACACACTCGTTTTATGCACAGTCCTTAGTTCTGCAGCTCTGTGGGTGTTAGAAGCCTCTGTGGTACCTGAAGGTGTTCTTAGTCACTGGACGTCATTAGTTCTGGATACTGTGGATAGATATTGTACATATATTTGTACCAGTGGGTGTGTCGTCTTGCTCAGCTGCAGGTGGGGATAGTGATTAAGGGAGCAGTGCCAGCTGAGCAACACACCCGCTGTGCATATTAACCTCTCCCTCTGTATGGCAGGTGCAGCACCGATGGAAGGACACACAGAGTGAATCCTCTGAATGTGTCACTGTGGGCAGTTTAGTGTGCACTCAGCCCACTGGGCAGCTCTGCAGACTGAGCAGTATTTAGTTTGTGTACCAGCAACGGTGTAAGTCAGTGTGAGCTGATGTCTGTGGAAAACCCACAGTAGCATAGAGCACTGCTACTATACACTATTTTATCATGCTGCCCGGACACAACCGTGAGTGATGTGATACTGATTCATTAAAGTTTCTGTTTAACAGGGTTTAGATGTGAAAGGTCAGGAACACTGAACATTTACAGCTTTTTAAAGGTTGCTGTGATCCTGCACCGTCATGGACCTCACTGGTGCGTTTGGTTTGTCCTGTTGTTCACTATCAAACCCCGAAGTGAGTGGCACCCACTCACATCTGTCCAGAGAGGTGGGAAAGGGAAAGACCCATCATCCCTGATTCTGAGAAATCGTAAGTGTTGTAATTGTTGACCACAGAAATATGCTTCATATGTGTTTTTACTGAAAGTTAATTATGCTTAATATTGATCAGAATATAAGAAATATAAGAAATTCATATAAGAAAATATGATAAAGAGTCTAACAGCAGGGCAAGAGACTGTGCCTCGAAGATGGGAGGGAGTAAGGACAGTAAGGAGCCACTAATCTAAAAGAATGTCTGACTTTAAAAATGTATAATTGAATAACATGGATTATACTGTGTGGTGTGATTAAAGTATTCCTATGTAACTGGATTAAAAGGATAAATCGAACTGAAGATAAATTGCATGAGCTAAATGAAATATGAATTATATCCATATGTGATGGAATTATTCACAAATTCTGTCAAGTATAACATAGAAAATAAGAAAAATTTAATGGAGTGATTTTGAGGTTTAAACTTTTTTTAAACATACATGATTTACAAGAAAAACCAAAGAAAAGTAAGAGAGAGGATGAGTGTGGCTGGACTACAGTAACTGGATGTCCAGAGAGGACGAGAGGCAAACGGGCAAATGAGAGAAAAAAACGTCCAAGGTTACTTCCTCTAAGTCTCGCAATGAGCAGAAATCATCTGAAGATTCGGCCCAGAGTGTCCACAGATAGAAATGATAGCAAATAATATCAGAGGGGCAACCACTGCCCCAAACTGGACTTTAAATTATTATTTTTTATTTTTGGCTTTTTCTCTGCTCTTTGTTGCTATGTTAGATTCATTAAAATTGATTGTTTTGTTCTTTATCCTGTTTTCCTTCTCTCACCCCAACCGGTCGCAGCAGATGGCCCCGCCCCTCCCTGAGCCTGGTTCTGCCGGAGGTTTCTTCCTGTTAAAAGAGAGTTTTTCCTTCCCACTGTCGCCAAAGTGCTTGCTCATAGGGGGTCATATGATTGTTGGGTTTTTCTCTGTATGTATTATTGTAGGGCCTACCTTACAATATAAAGCGCCTTGAGGCGAATGTTGTGATTTGGTGCTGTGTAAATAACATTGAATTGAATTGATTGTACTGCTACAAGTTATCCTACAGTCGTGTGAAGGATGTCACGCTACAGGCTGCATGTTTAATCAGAGACGTTCTTCAGAATTCCCTGGTGGATTGAGGGACTGGAAGAGGAAGTGGGGTAAATTTGCACCTGAGAAATTGGTGACTGACCCGGCTTCCCCTGCCCTCAGGTATCATGGCCGATGTTCAGTCTCTGATGAACAAACTGGATGAGCTCCACGGGAACTGCTGCATTTTAGCCTTCACAGAGACGTGGCTTAACTGGATCCCATCAGGATTCTGACTTTTTTCTAAAGGGATTCAGATTTTATTTCATTTATTTTTTTGTGACCTGGAGAACTGAAGGAGGCAGGGTATGTCATGTTAAGGTTCAATGCTGTACCTCTGAATGTCATGGAACGAATGTCCAGGGCAGATGTTGAACTGTTACCAGTATCAGTTTGTCCTTTTTACCTGCCCCAGGAGTTCCCACAGCTTTTTCAAACAGTAGTGTACATTCACCTAAAGGCAGTCACTACCTCTGCTTCCAGTAATATTTATGACGTAAATGCAGGCACCTGACTACATTCTAGGTGATTTTAATCATGTCTCGCTATTTCACTTTTATCAGCATGTCTCCTGTTCTACTATAGGCTGGATCTATGTTATGGATCAGTAAAAGGATGCGTACAAGTTAGTCCTGCTAGCTCCGTGCTGCAGATCACAGCTGTGTGCACCTGCTGCAGACAGAGAGCGCAGACACAGCACATGAAGACCTGGACAGACGACTCTGTGCTCTGCTTGCAGCAGTGTTATGACTGCACAGACTGGGACACGTTTAAAGAGACTTGTGGGGATGATTTGGACACGCTTACTGATGTCATATGTTCTTATACTGTGTTTTGTAGAGACATGATTATTCCTTCCAGGCGAGTTAAAACTTATTTCAACAATAAATTATTAGGTGATTAATCGGTGAAGTCTAACACACAGAAAAAGAATAATCTTTTTAAACATGACACACGTTCTGAGCTCCTGAAGTTTGGAAAGCCAAACAGAAATATAAGGCAAGACTTGGAGGGTGACTGCAAATACGCTTGGTTCAGCCTGGCCCAGTATTAAAAAATAGCAGGTCTTTGGGGCCCGAAGAATAGCAGCCTGTAACTCTGACTGTGAGTCAGCTGATGCTCTTGTTTATTTTTTATAATCATTTTAACACTTTAGATTTTAGTAAAGAGATCCAGGAACTGCAGTGGAAAAGGTTTGCTGCTGCATAACAGTGATATAGAGCGGATAATTTTTGTGATCGTTTGCTCGAATCTTGTGCACAACAACTGAAACACAACTGAGTGTTTCATTATATTTTTAATAAGTCTTTACAGGCACAGTACGTACCTATCGTATGGGAGGATGCTGTTTTAGTGCCTGTTCCAAAGACTGGTTATCCCAAAGGTTTAAATGACTTTAGACTGTTTGCTCTCACATCAGTTGTGATGAAAGTATTTGAGAAACCTCTGAAGTCAAAAGGAGCTTGTGCTCGACCCCATCGAGGAGCGGAGGATGCTTCAGTGACCTTTCTGAATCTGACTGACCATAACTGGATGTCTGCAGGGTCACTGTTTGCAAGGCAACTAAACTGATCCTGAAACCATTTCCCATCATGCATTGGTAAAATTTCCAATTAAAACTCTTGAACAATAAAGAAAACACAGATTTCAGCTACAGATGCCCAGTTTCACATCAGAATTGCCCTTCAGAACCAAAGAGAGCAGCATGAGCTCAGAAGTCCCAAGGGAGAAACGACAGAGCCGGATGGCTGATCCTCAAACAGGCTGGGTGGTGGCTCAAGCAGAGGCAAGCCCAGTAACAAGACCAGTTCATGTGAAGTTATAACTCCCAGCCTAAGGACTTCCTGGTTCTGTGGATTTCTCCTGTTTTGCGGTGATAGGTTGGTTGTTGACCAACTGATGGGACAAAGCCAACTCACGGCCCTGTGGGGGGGGGTCGGTAAAGAGCTAGGCTGAGTGGAGTTTCTCTTCATATCGTTTAGCTGTGCAAGACCCAAACACAGGACTCCAGAGACAGAAAGGTCAACTCAAACGGGCAGCTTTCTTTCTCTACTCTTACAGAGAGGAGGGTACACAACAGGGGAAATTAAAACCGAGAGAGTCTTCTGGGAGGAAAACAGCCACTAAGGACAAAAACTCAAACACACAGCAGCTAATGAAGGGAGAGCAAACACACAGGAAACACAGCAGAAACAAATGAGGGATAACAAGACAGAGGACCTTAAACTGAACAGAACACACAAAAGACTTTCACAATAAAACAGGAAATCTACCTGCAAGATAAAGACAAACCTGACACAGAAAAAGGTAAACAGGCACAAATGACTTCACAAAGGGACTCGGGGTTGTTAGATAGGCTGAATTTAAAATAATTAATACAAAATGTGAAATAAACTGTATCCTTTTTAAATATCCCACTTATTGCCAACACATGGCTTTTGTAACAATCATGCAGTGTAGTTTGTATTTTCACTGAGTTTTAACCTCGTATATTCATTTAAATGCATCTTGCTACATGTGAACATTTATCATGTTACTAAAGAATATCATGAATTCCAGTCATTATAGCAAAGTTAGACTTGCAGCCTGTCGCTCAGAATGAACTGATGCTGTCTACACAAATGCACAGACACACACATAAAACACAGAGTATTAGACTGAAACAGCAAAGGCTGAAGTGCACTGTTGTACATGTCTGAGTGACATAAAGACACACTTAAAGACACTAAGTCTGGTTTGTTTGAGAAATCAGAGTGTGTGTGTGTGTGTGTGTGTGTGTGTGTGTGTGTGTGTGTGTGTGTGTGTGTGTGTGTGTGTGTGTGCTGCAGTGGATGTAGATAAGTCTTTTTAGAGCTGCAGGGGAGTGGGCTGTGGTTGGCTGGCCTGACTGCATACTGCTCTGTGGAAAAGAATGACTTTTTAAATTACCCATATATCACTGTCAACACAGCGGAGGCTAGGGTGACAGTACTGCCAACACACACACACACACACAGGGACACACACCTTTCCTTTTTCTCAACAAGCTAAATTGCATTTTTAGCAGCATGCAAACACACACACACATGCAGCTGTGCCATGCAAACCAAAGAACATACTTGTATGCACACGCAGACATGAAACTGTGACACAGTGCAGACTAGTACCGAAGCAGCTCATACAAACATGTAAATGATAGATTAATAACACACATAAACACATTTATCAATGCTATAAGAGTATATGCAGAAACATCAGCAGTACATAGTCCTCTCTTTTAAATTCTGATCCACATTCTCCTCCTCAGTATCATCGTCTAACGAGCTGGTCGTAATTGCGAGTCATTAAACTTCTCATGGCTTCCAGAGCAGGAGGAATGTTGGCAGCACGCTGTCATTTAAAAGTCTTGGGAGCTTTGAAATGTGTGGAGAACATGCCTATAACACTCAGCCTGTAAACATGCAAATGCACGCTCACCTGCTGCTACTGCAGCCAGGGTTTGACTGCTACCGTTCATATGCAGCAGGGGGCGCCAGAGGGCTGGGAAAAGTTGGAGGAGCAAAGCGTTGATGTTGGAGCAGCAGGCTGGTGATTCTCCAGTGATAATTAAGTGATTTGATTATGTGATCATAGTATGTAATCTGGCTTTTGCTTTGCTCCTGCTAAACTGCTTTAATAAAATATCCTGCATTCAAAAGGTTTAAATTGTGGACATTCATTTTTTAACTCTTTCTAAAACAGCAACAGGGCATAAAGCTGTGTATAAGTTTACACCTATATAAATATCGCTTACAGGTTTCTCTGGTCTTCTTTAATTACTATATCTCTGTGACCTGTTGTCGAGGTCACTAAGTCTTAACCCAGTCAGTTACCAAGAGCATGGACTATAGAGGAGAGCTGCTGTTAGAATCAGAATACTTCATGAATCCCTAAGGAAGTTATGCAATTACGATCACTCCAAGACAGCAAAAGCAAATGAACTAAATTAAATAATACAAAATATTACAAAGTTTATAAAATATAAGAAATAGCTCTAATATGTACAAATAGCTCAATTATAAAAATCCAGAGTATTACAGAGATGAGACGATGTACAAAAGGGTGTAACTACTGCACTGTGTGCTGTGTATTAGATGGAGGAGTTGTACAGGGAGATGGCCAAGGGCAGGAATGATTTCCTGTGTCGCTCAGTGGTGCATTATGGGTCGTCACAGTCTCTCACTGAACGTGCTCCTGTGACTGGCCAGCACCTCATTTATCCTGGATATCATCTGCCTTACCAACACCACCTTAAAGGAGTCCAGCTCCGTCCCCTCAACATTACTGTCCTTGCACATCAGTTTATTGAGTCTGTTGGTATCTGTGACCTTCAACCTGCTGCCCCAGCATGCAACAGCATAGAGCAGGGGTCGGCAACCTTTAACACCCAAAGAGTCATTTGGACCCAGTTTGAACGGAAAAGAAAAACACAGGGAGCCACAAATACTTTTTGACATGTAAAATGAAGATAACACTGCATATATAGTTTTTTACCTTTACCCTTTGTATAAACAACTATAGTGTGTTGTTTATGAACTCCATGAAGTGCTACAGAGAAAATTATGTTTTATTGATGTAATGAACACATTTTGAACTTTTTGAACTCTTAAAGAAATTATATAAAAAAGAAACACGCTGAGTTGAAGGTCTCTTTCAAATGAATGAAAAAGGCGAACTTAATTATCCATGTAGTAAACAAAAAATGTGGTGAGCCGTCATCCTTATATCGCCTTTGGGCTTTTGGAGCGTGTAGTGGAGCCTTGACCTGAATTTTAAAAATAAATTGTAAAAAAGCAAATATGTCACTAAACAATGAAAAATAAATATTTGCAAAATATCTGCATGAATATTTATTTCACCTGGTTAATGTGTGTGGCAGGGTGTGGTCTGCGGTGCCGCTGCAGGGGAGGCGGACGCAGCTTAGTGGCACCTGAAATCGTGCCCCACCAGCTTAAAGTCTGTGCTCTCTCTGATGTTGTGGTGTTGTTGTTGTTGGTGTGTCGGCCTGTGAGCTGGAAAGCTACAGCCAGCTGTGTGTGTACAGCAACCATGTGTGAAAAGTGGTCAGTAAAAATGTGCTGAACAGCATGTTCATGCAAACATCGTCGGGTCTGCCGTGGTAAGTTTAATATGGGACTTCTGCTCCTGAACCTCTGCGCACAGCATCTGCAAATCAGGGCATCACGAAGTCACTTTCATCTACGGAGGACTGTCAGCTGTCGTCTGTGAGACGTGAGCTGTGTTTGTTTGTAACATAGTTCATGGTGGAGAACAGCTGCTCACATACGTGTGTGGATTTGATCGACAGGACTCCAAATGCATATTTCTTCATGTTTATGTGTCGGGGATGGCATTCCATATTTCCAACACGAGTTTGTCCGGTCTTGGAAGGTTCTCAGTATCACTCCATTTGTGATTCTGAACAAGAGTGGCCTTCTGATGGGCAACATCTTCAAGATCCTCTTTCAAGCGTTTGAATTTGGACACCCACATATCTTTGTCAGCTATGTCAGCCAGCTCCAGCTCCAGATCAGGCTGACTTACACCTGAAAATGCTGTCACATTTAACAGGGATGGATCGACGGTCAGGGGAGTGACGGGGAAGGATAATGTGGGTTTTTCCTCTCTGAACTGGTGGAATTATTTCCCAAATAATTGTGGTGATTGCCGACTGCAAATACTCTGAATTTATTACCTTGAGAGCTTGTTTGAACTTCCCTAAAGAGGGGAAGTGAAACAGTGTGCCTCTCTGTGAATCTCTGGCTAAAACTGTCAGTTTGCACTGAAATGCTAACACCTCCTCCAGCATGTGTAGCGCCGTGCCTCCTCTCCCCTGAAGAGTTGTATTCAGCTTGTTCAGGTTCGCTGTCATGTCCACCATGAAGTGCAGCTTTTCCATCCACTCTGGCTGTTCCAGCTCAGAAAAGTCGAGCCCTTTGCTGCTCATGAAAGTTTTCACCTCTCCCAGACGTGCAGCAAAGCGTTTCAGCACCTCTCCTCTGGACAGCAGGACTCTGTTATACAGCAGGAGATCAGGGTACATGCTCTCCACCTCATCCAGTAATGAACAGAACTGAACGGGATTTAAACCTTTTGCCATTATTTTATTGATGACATTTATGACCTCTGTGCATTCTGGAGGAAAGGTTTGCGCACACAATGCCTCTTGGTGCAGGATGCAGTGAAACGTCAGCAGCTTTCTATCCAGTGACTTCTGCAGCCAGGCCACAAAGCCCCTGTGCCCTCCAGTCATACTTGGTGCCCCATCAGTAGCCACTGACACTAGGTGGCTTGTTTTTATTTCTTTGACTCTTAAACAATCAAGCACAGCCTCACAGATGTCCTCCCCCCGTGTCTGGCATTTTAGTGCTATCAGCTCACTCATTTCTTCCTGTGGTCAGCAGAGTTCACGTATTGCTAAAACAGCGCTATTTGTTCACTGTCACTTTTGTCTTTGGACTCATCACAGGCGATTGAGTACGCTGCAGCTGAACTGATGTCTTTAATTTGCTGTCTTCTGATACTTTCTGCCATTTTGATGGTTCTGTCTTTGATAGTCTTCGCAGAGAGAGGCATCGCTCTGATTTTCTGCACAGAGATTGTGCACTCTGGTTTTTAAAGTCAGCGAATAGGTGTTCTGAAATCTTAATGAATGATTCCTTCATATATTCTCTGTCCGTGAACGGCTTCCCACGCCTGACTATTTCCTGAGCGGCCACAAAACTTGCATATGTAGTTGAATTTGCAGACTTCATCCACTTCTTGAATTGATTTTTCCACAGATCAGCCTTCCACATCAGTTCCAAAACGGCTTTTTTCTCTCTTCTCCCTCTGGATATTTTTCAGCAAAGGCTGTGTGTTTATTTCAACATTTGATCTTTTATTGTTAGCCAGCCTCTCTCCATAACATTAGGCATACTGGTAGGCCACTCTCGTCAGAAGTAAATGCAAATGAATCTGCCCAGGCATCATTAAATCTTCTATTTTCTTCAGATATTTTTCTTTTCTTACATTTCTCCATACTTGGCCTACCCGGGGTTGAAAGTCTTGATACATGCACGGCGTTTTGGCGGGTGCACCGGCTTCCACGTTATGCGACGCTTATTTTGAACAACGAAAATAATAAAATATTATTTTATTTTAATATTTCAAGATCACAATAATCTTCCAATTTAGTTCTACAATTTAAAAAAAGTAGCGCAAATAAAATACACTTCAAATAAATACTTATCATTTATTGTCCCAAGCCACGTGGAGCCGCAGTATAAGGATGAAAGAGCCACATGCGACCCCTGGTCTATACAGACAGTAATCCCCTCACATATGTGATGAGTACTGCAACGCTGAATGCAGTAGGCCACCGCTGGGTAGGTGAGCTGGCAGATTTCAGGTTTGATGTCAAATACAGGCCAGGGAAGGTGAACACTGATGCAGACTCATTCTCTTGGTTTCCACTTGACATTGACACCTCCCTCACAAAGTGTACTGAAGAGCTGACGAGAGAGGCCATTCAGGCTACATGGGAGGGTTGTGAGTCTGCAAAGAGACAAGATGCTGCATATGTCGCTACCCTGTGCCTAACATGCCCAGCCAGAGACACCTGTGAACATGTCACCATTGCAGCCTGTCACAGTGACCTGGTAAAATCCCAAAGGAAGGATGCAACTATCAGTTAACTTATCAAACTGAAAGAAACAAAATCAGCAATAACTAATGATGGCAGAAGGAGAGCCAGTGGCTCTGTGAGAAAGCTTATGCACGAGTGGGGAAAGCTTCATATGGAAAATCAGCTGCAACATCGTACAGCAGCTCAGAGAAAGCAGCTTGTGCTGCCAGCACAATATCATCTCCTAGTGCTTAAACATCTCCATGATGGGTCACGCAGGGCAGAGAGGGTCATTCACTTGGCACGGGACCGTTTCTACTGGCCTCTTATGAACAGGGACATTGAGGCATATGTGACCAGAAAACGCCCCTGCATTAAGCAAAAGAAACCAGTCAAACACATCAGAGCCCCAATGAGATGATGCCTCTCCACATCTGCACCGCTCGAACTTGTGTCCATAGACTATATGGGGGGGGCTACGACTACATTTTGGTAGTCATTGACCACTTCACCAGGTTTGCTCAGGCGTACCCCACAAAAAACAAGTCTGGCAGAACAGCTGCAGAAAAGATTTTTAATGACTTCATCCCCCAGTTTGGATTTCCAAGATGGCTACACCACGACCAAGGGCGGGAATTTGAAAATGACTTATTTACAACCCTACGACACCTGGCTGCAGCTGCTCACTCAAGGACAACACCATACCATCCAAATGGCAACCCAGCTGAGTGATTTCATTGGACATTTCTTCAAATGCTAAGGACACTGGAGGAGAAGGCAAAGAGCAGCTGGAAAGAGCATCTGCCTCAGATAGTACATGCATACAACTGCACCAGGCACGAGGCAACAGGCTTTTCACCCCACTACCTCATGTTGGGTCGACACCCCCATCTCCTAGTAGACTTAATTTTTGGCCTGTTAGCCAGAGATCGGACTGAAACACCTCAGAGCAATGCTAAAAAGTGGGCTTTGTGGATGGAGGAGGCTTACCGTATTGCAGCTGAGAACAGCCAGCACTCTAGTGCAAGGCGTAAGAAGAACTATGATCATCAGACACAGAACACAGTCACTCTCCAACCTGGTGAGACAGTGTCCTGGTCTGTAACATGAGTGAGAGGGGAGGACCTGGAAAACTGAGACCTTGCTGGGAGTCAAACAACAAGTGAGTGACAGTCCCATTTACAAAATGTGTTCAGAGACGTAATGTGTTTACTTCATAGAAATCTCCTACACCTCGTGAATGACCTACCTGTTGACCACTGGGGGACCACTTCCACGTAGAGGGAACCAAAAGAAAAGAAGTCATCATGTTGGGAGACGTGACTGGATGGAGACACCTGAAAGCAGTGACTGTGAAAACTCTGAAACAGCCAGAGTACAGTAGTGGCTTAGAGTATCACCACAAGCTCAGCATCTAACAGTGAATCTGGACCAACATATCACACAAGTAGTTTGGTGTTTAAGTGACTCAGAGGATCAAGGACAGGAGCAGTGAGAAAGGTTATCCTCTCATCACGGTGAATTGTGTGCGCCTTATACAACAGGACAGCAGGAGAGAGCTGGACCATTTTTTGTGCCCAGGTATTTTGTGCAGGTGAAGCAATGAAAAACTCACAACTGCATTTCTTAGTATGACAGAACAGGATGATGACACTGAGGCGCTTAAGAGAAGAAATCCAGACCCTTTCACTTTCAAGGAAATTGTGACGCATTAGTACAAAAAAATAATCATTAATAAATCAATATCAGTGACATAAACACACAGGAGATGCAGGATGAGTTATCCAGATTCATTTAATAATCAACCAATAAATTTAGATTGTCCAATTAATGTTGCTACTAATTCCCTGATTGATACATTTCTATACATTTGCCCATTTGTTTGTTAAATTGATTCATAAATAATTAATTGATCAAATTAAACTCCAATTCCTGCTAGCTTTGGCAAAGCTGAGCATGTTCGGTCTGTTGTGTATACAGTTGTGGCTCTAAATACAGACTGAAGTGGCAAAGTGCGCAAAAGCAAACTTTGTACCACTGACAAAACATTAGGCCACAACTGTACTCATAACTCAGGCTAATAGTAGCAACAGTTTTTAACCCAGCACAAGCTCTCTAAGAAGACGAGGAAAAACTCCTCAAAAACTTGAGAAGAAACCTCGGGAAAGGCAATTCAGAGAGAGATCCCCTTTCCACGGATTGCTGGGGGTGGGTGGGAAATGTATGGAAAATACAATGGCAACAAGACTAAAGACCGGGTGGAAGTTCCACTGCGATCTCATGGTCCACTTGCTCTTGTGGGGTGCTTCCAGAGGGGCGGGCCCTGTAAAAATGATAGAAATGATAAAAACATGGACAGCTATGTGCCATAGCTTTTGAATGTGACCGAATACTTCTTTGTTAGAGCTCCTGCTCTGTAACCCTGTTTTTGTCACGGTCCTGAGCCTGCCGACTCAGTGTTTTGTGTTTCCTTATGCTTTTGTTCATTCCGAGTATGTATTCTGTTGTGATTTGCCATTTGTTAGGTTTCTGTTCTTTGCCTGCCTGCCCCCACTTCTCTGTGTTCCCTCTGTCTGTCTATGGTGTCACACTGTCTGCTTGTGTATCTGTCTGTTTAGTTCAGTGTCTTGTCTGGTTCTGTGTCTGAGTTTCCTGTTTTATTGTGAAGGTCTCCGTCTGATGTGAGTGTGTTCTATTTACGTTTCCCCTGTCCCGTCAGCTCTGAGTTCTCCCAGCTGTGTTGCCCTCCTGTTTCTCATCCCCTGATTACTGGTGTGTGTATTTAAGCCCTGTGTGTTCTCCTGCCTGTTGCCGGTTCGTCTGTGTTCCACGGTGTCATGTTCCTCGTCTGCGTCTCTCTGCCTCTCATCCCTTTTGGTATCTTCTCAGGTTTGTTATTTGGTTTTCCCAGTTTAGGTTTCTGTAGTTATTGTCCTCCCGCATTGCCTGTTTTGCCACCACTCCACTTTGTAAATAAACGTCACTAGCATTATCATCCACTGCTTGCATTTTGGGTCCTTTCTCCCTCCAACACCACACGGCTCGCCTCGGCAGCCGTGACAGTACGAACCGGCCACAATGGACCCAGCAGCAGTCAACCCACCCGAGGAGCTCCGGGAGGACATTATTTACTCGGTAGACAAATTAATTAACTTATGGCTGGAGCATGAGGGGAGAGAGTTCCGCCAAGCCATAGCTGTTGGGCTACAGCGCTTAGTTTCTGGTCTCCCCTGGTTGCTCAGCTCACTTCACCCACTCGCACAGAATTTCGTCCTGAACGAGCTTTGTCTTCTCCCCCCGGTTGCTACCACCCACCTTGCAACTCATGCTTCACCGCCTGTCCCGACGGAGAGTGTTCAGCCCGGCCCGTCGGTCCAGCCTTCAAATGGGAAACGGCGCTCACGCCGTCGACGCCCCTCGCCACAGTCGGACCCCGGGATATCGGAGCGGCCGACTGTGGTGAGTAACAAGGATAACAGCTCTGATTTGAACTTTTTCTTCTGGGGTTGTTCGGGGTGTGTCAGTGGGAGCTAATTCGCGAAGCTTACCTTCCTTCGTGGTAACTGATCTCTCTCAGGTGGGCATTTTTAAGACTTCAGTGAAAGCAATGGGCTGTTGTTCTTCTGTTTCTTCGGAGCCTGTTAAACCCATGTCAGCTAACCCAGAGTCAGTTAAAACTGTGGCATACACCCCAGAGACAATTAACACCAGCTCTGATCATACCAAGACTGTTTATTCTTTCAAGCCGCAACCTCAAGCGCAGTTAGCCGCCCGGCCTCAAGCTCAGTTAGCCGCCCGGCCTCAAGCTCAGTTAGCCGCCCGGCCTCAAGCTCAGTTAGCCGCCGGCCTCAAGCTCAGTTAGCCGCCCGGCCTCAAGCTCAGTTAGCCGCCCGGCCTCAAGCTCAGTTAGCCGCCCGGCCTCAAGCTCAGTTAGCCGCCCGGCCTCAAGCTCAGTCTCCAATTCCACCGTCGTCATCCCAACCATTATTTCAGTCACCGTCAGTTCAGCCTCGTGTTCCGCAGCCACTAGCCCTGCATCCTGTGTCACTTGCTACTCCGGTACAACAAGCTCAGCCAAATCAATCTGAAAGGAACTGTGTTTCATCCGTTCATCCTAAGCAGAGAGACAAACCTAATAATAATAACGTAATCATTCCTCAAAAGCTGGCCAGTTCAGAGACTGTGACGCACTCCAGGGCCTCCCCAGAGGCTGAGTTTCAGCCCTCAGCCCACTCTGGACCCCTGGAGGCTAAGAACCCAGCTGAGGACTGCACCCGGCTGTCGCTGCCTGAGCAGAGTCAATGCTCTGCGCAGTCTGCTATGTGTTTGCCAGAGGCCCGTGTGCCTGCTGGTCCTGTTCTGTCCCTGCCAGAGGCCTGTGTGCCTGCTGGTCCTGTTCTGTCCCTGCCAGAGGTCCCCGCACCTGCTGGTTCTGTTCTGTCTCTGCCAGAGGTCCCCGCACCTGCTGGTCCTGTTCTGTCCCTGCCAGAGGCCCGTGTGCCTGCTGGTCCTGTTCTGTCCCTGCCAGAGGCCCGTGTGCCTGCTGGTTCTGTTCTGTCCCTGCCAGAGGCCAGTGTGCCTGCTGGTTCAGCCCTGTGTGTGCCAGGGGCCCCGGTGCCCACTGGTTCTGAGACTGTTTTCGCTGGGGGGCCCGAGGAGCCCGTCCAGCTTCCTGCCTCGTCAGCTGGAGGGCCCGAGGAGCCCATCCAGCCCCAAGACTCGTCAGCTGGAGGGCCCGAGGAGCCCGTCCAGCTTCCTGCCTCGTCAGCTGGAGGGCCCGAGGAGCCCGTCCAGCCCCAAGACTCGTCAGCTGGAGGGCCCGAGGAGCCCGTCCAGCCCCAAGACTCGTCAGCTGGAGGTTCAGGAGAACCTAGCCAGCTTTCTGCCTCCTCATCCTCGCCAGCTGCAGCAGCCTCCTCATCCTCGCCAGCTGCAGCAGCAGCCTCCTCATCCTCGCCAGCTGCAGCAGCAGCTTCCTCATCCTCGCCAGCTGCAGCAGCAGCTTCCTCATCCTCGCCTGCAGCAGCAGCAGCTTCTTCATCCTCGCCTGCAGCGGCTGCAGCGGCAGCAGCTTCCTCATCCTCGCCTGCAGCGGCTGCAGCGGCAGCAGCTTCCTCATCCTCGCCTGCAGCAGCGGCAGCGGCAGCAGCTTCCTCATCCTCGCCTGCAGCAGCGGCAGCAGCTTCCTCATCCTCGCCTGCAGCAGCGGCAGCAGCTTCCTCATCCTCGCCTGCAGCAGCACCAGCTTCACCCTCTTCAGCTTCGGCGTCGCCCGGCCTGGCCTCCGCATCGGCTCCGGCGTCGCCTGCAGCGGCCTCCGCATCGGCTCCGGCGCCGCCTGCAGCGGCCTCCTCATCTGCTCCGGCGCCGCCTGCAGCGGCCTCCTCATCTGTTCCGGCGCCGCCTGCAGCGGCCTCCTCATCTGCTCCGGCGCCGCCTGCAGCAGCTTCAGCTTCACCCACGCCGTCGCCTGGCCCAGCTTCAGCTTCACCCACGCCGTCGCCTAGCCCAGCTTCAGCCTCGTCTTCGCCTGGTCCAGCTTCAGCCTCGTCTGGTCCCGCCTCGTCTGGTCCCGCCTCGTCTGGTCCCGCGGTTGCCACACTGTCATTGGACCCAGCTCGGCCTGTTCCGCCTTGCCTCAGCCGGCCATTTTCCGGGCCTCTAAGCTGGCATCATGGCCGTCGGGGACGGCCTCCGGAAAGAGTTCGTCGCCGCCGTTGGCATCGCGGCCGGCCTCCGGACCTGCTCTGTGGCCGCCACTGCCTTCCAAGTGGTCGGCCACCTGATTGGTTTTGCCTGCGCCGCTGCCGTTGCCGTGTGCACGGTCGGCCTCCAGAACTGTTTGCCCGTCGCCGCCATTGCCGTCCGCACGGTCGGCCCCCAGAGCTGTTTCCACGCCACTGCCTACTGCATGGCTCGCCTTCGGACCTGCCCCGCTACCGCTGCTTTTCGCATGGTCGGCCTCCGGAACTGAACTGTTTTGGCCTCCTGTGCTGTCGGCCTCCGGGTCGGCCCCCTGAACTTGGCCATCTGGGCCTTTTTGGACTCTGTTCCTCCATCCTGGACCCCCACCGCCCGCCCTGGTCGGGTTGTTTTCTGTTTTTTGGTTGTGTTTGTGTTTCTGTTGGGCTGTCTGGAGCCAGCCCTTGAGGGGGGGGGTACTGTCACGGTCCTGAGCCTGCCGACTCAGTGTTTTGTGTTTCCTTATGCTTTTGTTCATTCCGAGTATGTATTCTGTTGTGATTTGCCATTTGTTAAGTTTCTGTTCTTTGCCTGCCTGCCCCCACTTCTCTGTGTTCCCTCCGTCTGTCCATGGTGTCACACTGTCTGTTTGTGAATCCGTCTGTTTAGTTCAGTGTCTTGTCTGGTTCTGTGTCTGAGTTTCCTGTTTTATTGTGAAGGTCTCCGTCTGATGTGAGTGTGTTCTATTTACGTTTCCCCTGTCCCGTCAGCTCTGAGTTCTCCCAGCTGTGTTGCCCTCCTGTTTCTCATCCCCTGATTACTGGTGTGTGTATTTAAGCCCTGTGTGTTCTCCTGCCTGTTGCCGGTTCGTCTGTGTTCCACGGTGTCATGTTCCTCGTCTGCGTCTCTCTGCCTCTCATCCCTTTTGGTATCTTCTCAGGTTTGTTATTTGGTTTTCCCAGTTTAGGTTTCTGTAGTTATTGTCCTCCCGCATTGCCTGTTTTGCCACCACTCCACTTTGTAAATAAACGTCACTAGCATTATCATCCACTGCTTGCATTTTGGGTCCTTTCTCCCTCCAACACCACACGGCTCGCCTCGGCAGCCGTGACAGTTTTGCTGGCATCAGTACGTCATTTGAGCCAGGGATGATTCTGAACTTCCTCTAGGGTGAGACGGTCTTCATGGCTCTGACAGTAACAACCCAACAGAAAACACTTGCAATCTGTTCAGAAATACAAAAGTGGGGTTCGAGTTTATCACGTTGGTGTTTATATAAGTCTGCGTGTGCATTAGCGATACAGATAAAGACAGATAACACAGAAAACAGAATTTTCAAGCCTTGTAATGCGACAGGTTAAAGAATTAACATTCAGCTTACCCTCTGAAATGTCAGTGCGCATCTCAGATGTGTTGTTGTCATCAGGGATGATGTGACGTACCAGCCAATCCATCACCGTACCCAGCTGCAAAACTGTGACGCAGTCTGCTGTGGTGGCATTAAAGTCCTGCCAGTTTGGAGCAGGTGATTTGGTCCCTAAAATCCAGAGAGAAATTATTCATGGTAAGGAATTCATGTGGGCACTAAGCGTGTGGGCACTAAGCGTGTGGGCACTAAGCGTGTGGGCACTAAGCGTGTGGGCACTAAGCGTGTGGGCACTAAGCGTGTGGGCACTAAGCGCGTGGACATTAAGCGCGTGGACACTAAGCGTGTGGGCAGGCAAGGACATTTAAACAGTGAGGCTGACGACCTACCATTTCTTCGTGTGATTGCTTCTGGTGTAAAAGTGACTCCAATGCCAAAATCGATGAATCTGACACATTGAAATGCTGGATGATCAGGCGATGTGTCACACACAATATTGTCTGGCTTAATGTCTCGATGGAAGACACCCTTGGATTGCATTTCAGCGGCTGCATGTACCAGCTGTCTCATTATGACCTGACAGACAAATGAAAAATACGTTCAAATAATCAGATTTACATGATCCATTAAGGACTGCCATATATGTTATCTTGCCACTCGCTGACCTTAACCTCCCTCTCGTGCACAAAGGTTCTTCTGTTTGCCAGGTAGGCTTCCAAGTCTATGTTTTCTTTTGGCCTTTCAAAGACCATAATGAGTTCGTCTTCCAAGTCATACCAGTCGATTAAAATGGGGGTCACATTGCTGCTTGTAGCCTCTGGTCCTGCCCCCACTTTTATTAGCAATGCCACCTCCTTGGGAATCTTGGTCATTTTACCATTAAGAAGCTTGAGAAACAGAACATCAAGGTCAGTGTTCAAACATTAGGCTGTTTGAGGTACACGTTGGGGGAAAACAACAGAAAAAGACAAACATTTCTTACCACTGGTTGGTAGCTGACTAAAACATGAGCAACATGCTTAATCACCACCTGCATTACAGAGAAAATGTGTTTTAGAAAAAAGAGAACAGGAGGAACTCGAAGAATTGTAAAGTGCACACATAAGAAGCCATACTGGGAAATTGTCTTCTCTGCATTTTCCAAAGAAGACAGTCCCAAAGCCTCCTTCACCCAGCTTATCCTGCTCTTTGTATTTTTCTTCAAAGTCCTCTACAGAGAGACAAAACAAACACAGGGCTTGTGATTAGTTGTATGTAGGAAAGCTGTCATTGCCTCAATTTACACATTCACACAGGCTTTGTTAGAAGCTTCCTGGTGATTAGCAGATGGATACCAGCTAAACTCTGAGAGCTTGGGAAAGAGGCTCTATCACTGCAGGTGTGGTGTGTACTTCTTACCTATACTGTGACTTTTGTATGTGCTGGGCAAAGGTGTATCTGCCTCAAAGACGGAGCAGCTGGCCTCCTCCTGTGAGCTTGATGTCTTGCTCTTTTTACTGCGTGGTTGTTTTGTTCCATCGCTGCTTGACTTTCGTTTGCTGCTCTTCTTTCTGAAAGCAGCTGGAAAACCAAAAACCAATTAGACCTCTGAACTCCACACAGGCCTACAGATGATCAATAACTAGAAAACAAAACATAATCTCTCTGAATGTCTCACTTACACTTCTCCAAGACAAGATGGCTGAGGCCTGGGGTTGGACTTTTGCTGTCTTTGCTTCTTTTGGAAGCTTTTTCCAGTCTTTCTGTGGCACAATCTTTTCGTTTGGAGCTCTTGATTCGCCCATCTGACGTCCTGTCCTCTATCCTGAGGAACCAGGGCTCAGTGTGGCGGTCTGCAGTTTGTACAAAGATCAGTTGGTTACTACTGAATCAAAACACCTGAAGGAAAAGCCCCAAATTGAGATGAATTTAACAGGTAAAGGAGACTTTACTCACCTAGATATTTACGCACACCCACAGCACGTGGTGTGGTAAAGGTCAGCCAAGATTTTGACGACATGTCAGGAACTGGTTCAAAATTGTACTCTTTGTACTAAACTCACTTGAACTCTGACTTTGTATGCAGTTAGAACTATCACAAGACATTAAAACAAAACATGGGCATCGATGACATCACAGGAATCTAACATTCTAATCTATGCAAACTGTCTCCAAGGCTACAGAATATCAGATTAAATCATAACTAAGGAGTAAAAAGCAGCATCAGTCTTAGGGTGTATGTTACATGTTTGCCACTTTGGATGAGTGAGTGCAATACTTCATCGGCCTGTGTTGTAGCAACCTGTTGAACCTGCTGAGAAACTTTTCTTTGTCCACTCTGCCCCAAACTTCACATGCTCCATAAAAGTCGAGGCCTAGAGACCTCTGCATAGTTATTGCAATTAGCATTAGGTTATCAGTGTCATCTGATATCCATGACATTTACAGTACAGTACTCACACATGACATAGGAGGGAATAAATATGAACTTTTTGACATAAATTTGATCATATGAAATTGGATTTTTTTAAAATATGAAATAATGTAACTTTTTCCTTCCGTCATACTTCAGAAATATAATATCTTAAGTTTTGAACATTTTAAAACATTGAAGTTTGCTCGTTGTATTTATAAGATCCAACATGGACGTGCAATCATTGGTCAGTCATGTTAAAATCCATTATCAGTGGAAAACAAACCTGATCCTCTACTAGAGGTGATTGTGCAATACCTTTTAGACATAACACTCAGCAAACAGTTATTATCAGTTACAGGTAGTGAGATTTGGAGTGATACATGACGGACTAAGACACGCAGACTTAACATGACGAACCGACGAGGAACACGCACACTGTAAATACATACAGAGGGAAAAGAGGACTGGAGATGAGACATGGACATAACTTAGCACAAACAGAACATGATGGCTGGGGGGGAAACACACGTGACTGAAGGAATGGGTCACAAGGGGAAAACGTGAACGAGAGGAGGAGACGGGAGAAAAAGACATTACTGAAATACATGAAGGGCAAGGGCTGGGGTAGCCAACCAGTCAGAGACCAAGAGCCACATGTTTTACTGTGGTACCGCAAAGAGCCACATCATACACCTGGGCACACATGAACACCACCCATCCCTTCCTCTCTCACACACACACACCTCTGCTCAGCCAGATTTATTGTAAATGTCACACACCAACATGATAATGACAGAAATTGACTCCTATAGTACTAAAACCACAGGCCAGTCGTTTTCAACAACGAACACTGTGTGAACTGTCTCACACACACAAACTCTCAGTTCACAAACAAAAATATAATAATTCACAATAGTGTTTTTCTTTTACTATGCATGTTGCTTAGTGGGAAAATACGTTAAATCTCCCTTTTGAATCTGCGCCTTGAACAGCTTCAGTTTGTTGACAAACCAAACACACTTTGCACCAGGTCAGGCAGCATTTTTAACTCACCCTGCAGGGTCAGGTTCAGTCTGTCCAAGTGACACAGCATGTCGGCCAAAAAGGCCAGATCCATCATCCACTTGAGGTCTGAGAGCTCGGGATAGTCCTTCCCTTCCATTAACAGTTTCACAGCATCCAAAAGCTCAAAGAAGCGAGAGAGTACCTGGCCTTTTGACAGCCACCTCACAGGGCAGTGTAGCTGCAGGTCACCTGGAAGCCCTGGGTCCAGCTCAGCGAGGAGATTCTTGAATGACCTGTGGTTAAGCGCATGTGTGCAGACGTAGTTGGCGATTTCCATCACAGGCTTCATGAGGCTGTCTAAATTCAATGATTTAGACACGGGTTGCTCGCTGTGGATGACGCAGTGGAAATTCCAAAACTCAGGAAATGTTTTGCCAGCTTTGCAGTTAATCACAACTAAAAGTTACCAAATTAATCACAACTGTTCCAAAAGTAAACTTAATTACAAATTTACGTAGCACAACTAGCTTAAGTCTATTCTTACTCTTTTAAAGAAAAAACAATAATGGATACAATTAATGATTCATAATAATTAAACCAAAATGGCCACAAAAGAGCAGATTTCTCCTGTTTTGGCTTCCCTTCATTGGCTTCCTGTTAAATCCAGAATTCAAAATCCTGCTCCTCACATACAAGGTCTTAAATAATCAGGCCCCATCATATCTTAATGACCTTGTAGTACCATATCACCCTATTAGAGCACTTCGCTCTCGCTCTGCAGGCCTACTTGTTGTTCCTAGAGTATTTAAACTGAGTGCTGATAACAAAGCAGATTCTTCCTCCCGCCTTTAGTCCAAACGTGGCAGTAAGAATGTCAAATGTCATTTTGGCTGACCTCAGAACAGTTTCCCACTCAGTCCGTTTTAAATGAGCGTTGGTCCAGAGAGGACAGCAGAGTGTCTGCATCGTCCACATGTCTGATTTGTGGATGGCAGAGTGAGCTGTGTTCGAGCTGAAACCCATTTCCATGACAGACTCACACCTGAAGATCACAGACAGCCAGTGCTGAGTGTCAGCCTTGCACACAGAGATTTCTCCAGCTTTAACCAAAGGGCCCTCTTTCATTCTACTTTTAAATATCCCAGGAACCACAAGTGCAGTGGAGCTGATAGGCTGGATTCATCAGGCAAGCTCACTCCCTTGCCCTACGTCAATGTGTCCCAGCTGCCAAAGGACAGGATTAAATATGCAAACATTACAAGAAGCTTTAAAGGAAAAATCCAGTTTGGCAGTTCAGTCCATTTGACCTGCTGCAGTTTAACTTTCAGCAGTCCAGGCTCTTCATACACAAGCATGCACACACATAACTTCCCTGTCATAACTCCCCAATCCAATGCCAAAGGTTGAAAACGTGATTATGAGCAGATAAGTACTGACTGATATCCCTTATAAAGGCATTAATTAGGGGTGTATCCACTGACACTGTGCAACACAGTTTCTCTTTTGTCCTGGAGTATTGTTGGTCGTGCTTGTATATTACTGGAAATCACTACAAAAGCAGGAAACATTAAACTAAACTGGAGCACAGTGGATCGTTGGTAAAACTACAGGACTATCTAAATCCTTGCTGCTCCCCTGGCTCTCTGCTCTCTGCCTTATTATCAGCTCTCCCTGCTCTGCTGCCTCACTGAAGAACTCTGAACACTCACTTTTCTGAGGATCTAACAGGAACAAGCTACTGCTCACCTCCATCAAAGGCTGGGACTATGACCTAATGTGGATAAAAAGGCCCTGGATGGGTCAAAGCCCTTTATGTTACTCCATCCTTCACCATCATCACCAGTCCCTTTTTCAAAGTTAACAGATAAAACCAAGATAAGTGGCCCCAGTAAAATCTGAATGCTTAACCATACAGTCATCTCACTGTACAGTTTTAGAGTAAATATAAATGATGCTAATCATATTCAAATGTCTCCACACTCATTAGATTTCAACACAGCTGAACACTATAATTCTAACACAATAATTAAATAAGCAAATTTATTACAGAAGAATTTATGGGCCGCGTATAAAATTCATCATCAAGTCATCACGCTACCACCACCATGTTTGACTGGTGCTGTAATTTCCTTTTTTCTGAAATGCTGTGTTAATTTTAAACCAGAAGTAACAAGTCTACCAAAAAGTTCGACGTGGTCTTTGTTGCGTTTGTAAATCAGGCAGCGGAGGCGACGTCTGGGTTCAACACTTTATTTCAGGCTTTACAGCGGCACTGTCAGTCTCCCATCTTTCTGATAAAGAGGCCACAATTAAAAAAGTAAAATAATTTTGTGTGCATGAGCTCGTGTTACCAAAACTAAACATCCACTGCTCACATTAAAGCTAGGTTGGTCTACTCTACAGTGTCTACTCGTACAAAATACATGAGACTCACGTGAAATGTCACAGGTGGAATCCAGGCATGCTTTTCAGTTCTATCGTCTATAATCTGAAACCTGTCATAGCCAATGGCGTCCCGTCCGTGGAACTGGTTGTGCCAGGGCTCTCTTCCTGTTAAAGAGGAGTTCTTCCTCCCCAGTGTCACTAAGTGCGATCACTGGGATTCTCTGTCAGTGCTCTTCATCTTACAATATAAAGTGCCTTCAGATATATTTATAAAGGACTTGAATCTAATTAAGCTCATCACTCTGGCCTACATTTCCCATCTGTGTTGTTTCCTAACTCGTGTACATTACTGTGTTTGTCATAGAACATTTGGTTTCTGTGTTCGTGTAGCTGTTACCTCTGATCAACAACAGAGGACAGCATGGCTTTGACAGTCAGTCCATGGATATCAAGGGCTTGACTTCCAGAAAAACCTGATAGTAGATCCTTTTGAGCTTGTTGATCTGTACCCACTGATGTGCCATTTACTGGGGATGAACCCGGCGTTGCATGACGGACTCTTGAACTCTGCTCTCTGACTCTAAATAAAGAAGTATGGACACTGGAGAAACACTGTTTTTGTTTGGTAGAGTTTATTTTACCTCCGACAACAGAGTTTGATATGATAAGAGTGTTTCCACATGTTTCAAGAATTACACCAAACACACTGTTTAAAGACAATTTATGATTGTAAACTATTTCACCAACGTGCAATAACAACTTACCAAGTTCAGTTTGAGAGACGCGAGAAACCTCAGCTGGTGCTGTATGTCTCTATCGTGTTCAGAGCATGGCAGCTTTTAACGTGACCTCAGAACCAACACGCTGCCTGGAGGTTATTTACTGCCACTGCTGAAGTAAACGCTTGTGTTACTTTGATGTGAATGCACAACATTAGAGGGTGAGACCAAGCTGGGAGTCTTTCAGGTAAATACTCATATGACTCCGTTTTGTTCTGTTCAGCAGGGTCCATACAGCAGTAGATGGGTCTCATTAACTTATATGTGAAATATTAAGTACTTTTTAGTACTTTAGTACATTAACATGTTACTATGTTACTGATAAATGTAAAGTGATTAAGACTGAAAGGAAACAAGGACAGTTCTCTGGTGCCCGTGGTGTACAGACACAATGAAAACAGCTGCATTTTAATGAAGTCTGAACAGAAGCTGAACACAGCCTAACGTTTATTACATGTGAACACTTTCAGCCTTTTGTCAGTTGGACTAAAAATAATCTTTTGCAATAAAGATGATTGGGTGGCTAGGTTGAAGGTGAATTCAGCTGTCCCTGCAGTATAATGGTGAGATAAGATCTCTATCTCGCCCAGCGATAGCCATCAGCTGACTTGAACCCTGACATCAGACATTATCTAGTACATTATCCAGTTTTATTGCTGTGCCCTTGTGTAACGTTGTTTTGTCTCTTTCTTTTCTTTGTAGCTGCTGTGATGAATATGCATTCAGAGGTGCTCACTGCTCTGTCAGCACTAACTGGGGGTTTTCTGTTAGTGTTCATTATTGCCATTTCTTACACCATGTTTAAAGGAATAAAATATTTTGAATTTTGTAGAAGTTTGACATTTCTCTCTAACAGTCAGGTGAGCCAAACATTTGCATTTAAGCTTTTGCTTTTATTACAAGAGTATTTTTGATGTAGGTAAAAGAGGATTTGTCATTCCTGTTTCTGTAAATCTAGCTGTTCCTAAAATAACAAAATAATTATGTTTCTTATTTTGTAAATCACTAATGAATGATTGAAGCAGCGTAGTTTTTGTGGTCAACTGATGCATAAATACAGTCTGTAAGTCTGCAGTCAAACAAAGCTGTGATAGGTACTACCAACATATATTTAATGCTTTTATGTCAGTTTAAAGTGATAATCAATTGTATTCTATAAATACAAAAATAGGAAATCTCATCATTTTGGTGGGTTCACGCTGTTCTGTACTCTTTCCAATCTCATATAATGAGATAATAAATTCTCCATTTATGTTTGCTCCACTATTGTAGTGTGGACACCGGCACTCATTCAAAGGAGCATCAGTCCACATTAAGAAAAAATATAATATTGATCATTTTGACAATAATGTTAAAATTTACAGATCAAAATCGTAATTCTATTTGGAGAAAAAAGTCGAAATATGGAGATAACAGTTGTTTCAAGACAAACTGCCACATTTGCTGTACCCTCTGAGTTAGTAAAATCGTACTTCAGAATCAGTTTTAGTTTCAAGGAAATGATTTCGCTTTAAGCTCATAAACACAGAGTGCAGCAAACAAGGTAGTTTGTCCTGAAACAACAACAGTAATCGCCACATTTCGACTTATTCCAGTCACGGAAGCGTTGGAGGTAGTTCGTAAGAGATTACAGGATGACCCCAACCTCAGCAACAGGACCACTCTCAGCACCGACCAAGTGTGTTTGAACTGTGTCTTCATTCCACCTACTTCACTTACAAGGGTCAGTACTACAGGCAGAAACATGGGTGTGCCATGGGCTCCCCAGTTTCACCCATCATGGCCAATTTGTACATGGAAGAAGTGGAAAAGAGGGCTTTGCTATCCTACCCTGGAACAGGGTATGTGGATGACACCTGGGTGAAAATCAAATCTCAGGACGTACCATAATTCACGGATCACATTAACTCGGTGGACCAACACATCAAATTCACCAGGGAGGATATGAAAAGTGGCAGGTTAGCCTTCTTAGACTGTGAGATTTCCATCAGTAATGGGGGACATCTAAAAGCTGACGTGTACCGTAAACCTACGCATATGGATCAGTATTTAAGGTTTGACTCTCATCATCCACTGGAGCACAAACTGGGTGTCATCAGGACGCTACAACACAGAGCGAACACCATCCCCACTGACACAGCGGCCAGGGAGGCAGAAGAACAGCACATCAAGAAGGCCCTGAGTAAATGTGGTTATCCCAGCTGGACTTTTGTCAAAGCTGGGAAGGCACCTAAAGAAAGCTCCAGCCGATCCAGGAGAGAAGGACAACCGCTGCCCAGGCGAAAACCTGTAGTGATCCCATATGTGTCAGGACTCAGGAGTATCGGATTCATAGATCAGGCAAACCAAACAACCTCTGGATAAGCGGATGGCACAACACAGAAGAGCCACCTCGTCAGGCCAGGACTCTGCAGTCTATGTCCACCAACAGGCCAGTGGACACTCTTTCAATGATGAGCATGTACACATGCTGGACAGGGAGGAATGTTTGAGCGGAGAGTCAAGGAGGGAAAGACCATCTCTGGTCATTTTCGTATAGCATATTATAAATATAAACATATTTATAAAAATAACTCATGAAAAATGTATTGACAACTTTCATGGCACCATGACCCACCGCTTCCGTAAAGAAAGAGACATGCGTCACACTTCGTGGCTACGCAGACACCGCCATCTTGTGGTCGCTCCGGTGTAGTGCTGCTTGAGAACAATAGCAGCGAACTGCGGAAGGAAATTAGAGCCGTTTAACCGGGACAAATGCAGCAGGCGGCAAAAGCAAAGCGGTGTTACAGTCATTTCAGCGCCTTCGTGCTATAAGTACGTCGCGCGTTTTTGGCACCGTTGTTTGCAATTGATTTATTTTGCATCCACCGACAGGACACTCCGTCGGTTACGGCTGAGAGGACATCTGCACGCAGTACAGTTTATCATCACCGCGGCTAACGGTGTTGTGTCTGAAACCACTTGGGATTAACTTCCTGTCACAGTCTGCTGCGATATGGCGTGTGGGAACAGCATGGAGGGTAAGGAGCTGCTGTTTAGCTTAGAGGAGCCCCGATAAGGATCACTGTTACCTCAGTGAAACTGAGTTCTGAAGCACACCGAGGGAGCAGAGAGGGATGAGCTATGGGCGCTCGGCTAACAGATACCGGATTTAAACAGCCGTAATTTCAAAATAAAAGCCGTCGCTTATAAACAGACCTGCGTGGGAAACAGCTGAACGACAGGCTTTAAAAAGGTCAAATACTGAGAGGACGTACAGCAGGTATCACAACATGAGCGACTTCGGGGATACAGCAAGTGTTCCCGGCTTCTCCTCCCCGAGCAGCGCGGCTGGGCTGGGGAGAGCACTCGCGGGCCGGGTCAGGACTCTGACCTCTCCGCCTCCGCCTGGAAGACTGACGTCCCTCAGAACCCGGGACCTGACGCTGGGGGGAGGCTTCAAAAAGACTAAGGTAACCGAGCACAGCCCCCGGTGTTAATAATGTCACGTGCTTACGTTCGTTTGGGTTAAGTGGAAGTAATAAAGCACAGTCCCGTGAGCCACGGCTAACAAAGAGAAGTGTAATCCCGGTGTCACAAGTCTGCTGACACATTCACGGGCTTCTCTCTGCAGACAGCTGATGGCGTTATCATGTTATGATGTGGTGGTTATGTGGCATGTTGTGTCTGTAAAGGTGTCCACAGTTCTACGGTCAGTCCACTCAGCCAAGCCCCGCCCCCTGATCACATGTTACAGTAACACACTAATACTCAGGCTATAACAACCCTGCACACATTTGTTCATTCTGTTATATCTATCTGTACATAGTTACTGTATCAAATTCGTTCGTGTTTACTTACTTTTAACATTCTTATAGAGATCTATGTATTATATATGCTGGAAGTAGCATTTTTTCTATTTCGGTACCACCGAGCTTTTTGCACCGTGACACTGCAACAAATTCCTTGTTTATGTACAAACATGATACTCGGAGTGACACTTAGAAACAACACACTCACAGTTCCAGATAAACCAACAAGTATACAACAATGTAAATACAAAAACATATAAATTGGGTTAGTCAGTGGCTCTGAATGGGTCATGGATGTGAAGCAGATGAAGGCCAAAGAAGAAACACGTTAGATTTGATTAGATAAAACTTTATTAATCCCTCGGGTGGGTTCCTCCGGGAAATCTGTTTCCAGTAGCACAGCACCGACAGAAACTGCAAAAGAATGTAAGCGGAAATAGAAATATACCACATATACACATATATAAATACAGAGACGTGTATGTTAAAGGTGTTATTTAAATGGTAACTTAGCACTTTGAACGTGCAGACAGAGTAGCAGTCAGGACAGTGACTTCAGCTTTGTCAGTTTGGGAGTTAAATTTTTAATAATCCAGGATTTGACTGAAACAGGGAAAGAGGTCAGGGTCAGCTACAGCTCACACTCTTGTTTTGATGCCTGTTAACCCCTGGTCAGGTTTTCAAAGTAAGGTTTATAATTCATAATAATATTCATGTAGGTGAGTGGAAAAGCATTCACACCTCGTTGTATGACACTTGTTTGCTTTGAATGCTAATGAGGACATACGTGGTCTAACACTAGCTTCTTCTGTCTCCTGGTTTTTACCAACAGAAAACCTTTGAGCCTAATGTCCACGCTGTGAGGAGGAGCAAAGACGAGTGAGTGACGACAGTATGAGAATTTCATCTGTTTATGCACTGTGTCATTTAATGGTCCTGAACACCTGTAGGCTAAAGGAGGAGATCCACGTGGCTCTGAAAAAGGAGAGAAGAGATAGGAATGAGCGGAGGAGAGAGAGCAGAGGGAGGAGGAAGGAGCGGCCTCAGACCATCCAGTCCCACTCCATCTTTGAACAGGGTCCTGCTGACAGCGTGCGCAAAACAGGTGCACGGCCACAGCCCTCCTCTCATTCTGTTGGATGTCTTTCTGGTCTTTCCAGACTGCATTTCCTCTTCATCCTGCTCAATCAGTGCTTGTGCCTACAGGCTGGCATGGTGCTACACACCTGCAGGAGTCTGCCACCTCGCCTGTCTGCAAACTGCTAAAGAAAGAGAGGAAAGAGTCAAAGGAGGAAGATGAAGATGAGATACTCAGTAAACTTCAGCGAGATGATGTGAGTGCTTCCTGTTTCATTCCTGTCACGCTTTAAAGATGAATTAAAACAGTATTCAGGAGCCCATAAAACTTAGCTGTTCTCATTTCTCTTGTTTATTGTGGAACATATTTACATGTTTCAGACTTTGAAATTATTGTTTTGATGTATTAAAACAAGTAAAAAGGTCTGAGGGTAAGGCAGTAGCATCTCCCCCTGCTCCTCCTGTTCATGCATGTGCAGTGAAACGGCACCGATGCAGCCGTGTGCATCACAGACACCAAAAGATTAAAAGAACTCAACAGATGCAAAGAGCTTCACTTTTCATCTTTATGGTATCCGACCCTCAGCTGCAGGTCAGCAGGACCTTTGCCTCGGTGCTTCACCTGATATATTGGCAGGTCATATTTGCAGATGTGTTGGTATCTGCATGTAGAACGACTGGTAAATGGAAACTACAAACTTAACAAAAGGAAGCACATTATGAGCGTTAATGTTGCATCGTTTGTCCACCAGAGGGCGCTCTCCAACCTCCCTGTTGGCAGCAGGTGTCTGTAACACCAGCAGCTGTTCGAGCAGAGCAGGTTTATGTGTGTGATGAGCATTGTTCAGACAGTTTAATGCTGTAAGAGTTTGCACCACTGATCACCGGCCTGTGAGCGAGTGCAGTGTTTCATGACAATCAGCTGATAATCAGCTGACCATTAGGAAACTAATGTTATGCATCTGTACCTACAGTTCATCGATGATCCGGGTCTGAGGAATGATGCAAAGCTGAAGCCCATCCAGCTGCCTCTGTGTCAGTCCAGCAGTCACACTCTGACTTCCACGACACGTGAGAAAACCTCCCACGCTGCACACAGTGTCACAAGCAGTTCACTCAGTCACAGCACTGACGTCAGAGTTTAGGCTCTGCTGTTTCCACTTAAACAATAAAGTGACTGTTAATGTGCCATGTTTTGATAAGACATGCAGGAAATGTGTCAGTCGGTAAATGAGAAGTAATGATTCTTAATCAAAGATGGCGTGATCAGTCACGAGTAGATGTAGATGTAAATATGAAGAGCTATTTTATGATCTGTTATCACCAAATAGTCACACTGACCCGATGAGGTAAAGCAAAGGGAAGTTAAAAAAGGAGGAGCTGAAGGGACCTGCGTGGGCAGCAGGGGGAAAGATGGGCTACCCTTTGCAAAGCTGCTAAAGGTGGAGGGCTTCATGAAGGCAGGCAGCAGTGTAGCAGAGCTTTGTATTTGTATTTGCACTGAGTGAGTGACATGGTGGACGATAGACAGTGGACAGTGTCCTCACTGAGCTCCTGCATGTCTGTCTGTGAGTAGTCATCACTCTGTGTTGTGATGGCAGGTCCAGAGAGGCCCACTGTGTTCAGACCTCAGTCCTGTGCAGGGACCAGCAGGACTGAGCTGCCTAAATCAGAGCAGCCGTCGCTGGTAGAACTGCTGCAGGATCTCAGCCTGTCCGGCAGGGAGGAGCTCTTCTTCATGCAGCTGCCAGACTGCATGCCGGGCAGAGCGTCTGGAGCGAAGGTCGACCTGGCTCCTGGGCCTGCAGCAGAGTCGCCTGCAACAAAGGAGGGCAAGCCTGAAGCGAAGAGGACTCCACATCTTCAAGCAAAAGTGAGTAGACGGGATAAACACATGTTAAAGGACTGACCCATCCAGATGTTTGAGCTGATTCCTAACATACATCAGCCCTGAAGGCTTTGTTTGCATCTATCCATAAGCTTCTCAGCCATTTTTGTTTGCATCTTCTGCTTCGAGCCTAATACAGTGGTACAGCATGCAGTCCTCTTCCTGCAGACATCCTTAGTTAACAGTCGCTGACAGAAACAGCCAAGCAGTGCCACTGAGGTCAAACCTAGAGCTCAGCAGCATTTCTGCCTGCCAGCCGTACAAGTGTTTCCTGCAGCACAGCGGGGGTGAACACCTCTCTAATCATAGATATTTATGTTATGCTGTGTTAATTCAATATTACAAAAGTATGTAAAACAGCTGCTGGCAAATTTCATTGGTTTGTGGAACAGATTTCAGGACTAAAATCCTCCCTTTGGATTTTGTTTGTACGTCCTTGTTCATTCTCAGGTATTTTGGAAGCAGCCAAAACAACGCTTCATCTGTGCTACCCACATGAACTTTGTTGTAGACCAAGCGCTGCCCTCCAAGGCAGCAGCAGCCTCCCCCAGCAGGACGCTGCCCTGCAGCCCATAAAAACATAAACAAGCTGCAGGGTACTCCCTGCATAGGTCCCCAACTCATAACAGTACTAACACAACAGGCTGTTACACGCACATCCACACCAGTGTCCAATTCAGAATCCCAAAATCAGCCACAGTCAGGGTCAGACACACAACCATGGCTCGTAACATCTCACGTGTGGCTTTGACTTCACATTTTACCCACTGCACAGGAAATACTCAGCCTGAAACACCATCATGTGTTCTGTGGTCTGTATCGTCGAGCCTCACTGAAGCACAATGGACACATGCGGAGTTTTACCAGTTTGAACCTGAGTGGAGCAAACTGTTCTAACTGCTTCTAAACTGTGTGTGTGTGTGTGTGTGTGTGTGTGTGTGTGTGTGTGTGTACTCAGAGTGCAGTGAAAGAAGGCTGTCCTGTGCTCTCACAGTTTCCAGAAGGATTTCTGGGTAAGCTGCAGATCAGGAAGTCAGGAAAGGTGGAGCTGAAGCTGGGTGACATCATCATGGATGTCTCAGAGGGAGCTGCATTCTCCTTCCTGCAGGTAAAATGTTTGTGTTATAACATTATTTTTCCATTGCAGTCATTAATTAGTGTAAGCAGATGTGTCAGACCTGTATAGTCATGGATTACATGTGATGCTCACATCAAACGTCCTACCAAAAAAAGCTCAAATAAACAGAAGGATAATATAACCCCATCTTTAGTTTTACAAAGTATTGCAGTAGGTTTAGACATTTTTATTGTTGTATCAGTTGTGTGACCTTTGTAGTATAATTTGTGAGTTATAAACACCAAAAGCTGCAGACACAGGGGACCACGAGCTAGTGAGCCGTCCCCTGGATAAATGGGGAGGGTTGCTCAGGAAGGTCATCCAGTGTTCTTTGGCCAGTGTCTGGTTAATGAGAGATCTCTGGTGAATAAATCTAAATGCCTCTACTTTCTGTTTGTAACAGAGACTCAGCTAAGTGTTGGGAAGTGTCTCCGACCTCGTTCCAACTGGATGTATGGGGGGGGGCTAGGAGACTGTAACTGCTCATGTTTAATGGTTTACTATCACATTAGCTAACAAAAGTGAAACAGTGATGTCACAGCTCCAGGGTGCTGGCGTTGCCCGTGCACTGCATCTCTGCTGTGCATGGCTGGAAGGACGGCTCTGCGTTACACAGTTTGCATTTAACTTTGCTTTCTGTGAAATTCTTTCACATTTTTTAAAATCTCAGTTTCCATTTTCTTACGTCCTCCTGCTTTGTCGGTCGCACTTTGTTCTCCTTCGATGGTCTTGAATGCAGTCTTGGCAGACAGTATCGGTGATGCTGCCCCCATAGCTGCCTGTAGTGTATTGCAGTTACAAAAACACACGTATGACACATCGACAAGTTTTTATAGTCAGCATCATCGATGATGACGAATTGTTGCAGCCCTGCCTCCAGCTTTGACAGATGTCCACATTTACTCAGGGCCTTGTTGATTTGATGTTCCTCTCTGCTGCTGTCTCTGTGGGGATGGTGTTCGCTCTGTGTTGACACCCAGGTTGTGCTGCATTCAGTGATGAGGGTCAGACCTAAATACTGATCCGTATGCTTCCTGGGTCTCATTTCAGGGGCTCATAAGTAAATTTTCTCATGTTAGTCTTTCTGGTTTAGCAGAACTGTGCACCTACTCTTGTCTGCTGGAAGGATGATGATGTTGTTGTCATTACTAAGTGATGTGAGTGCTTCCTCTCCTCCATGTTGGATGCTGGGGGCTTTGCATTGCTGCTCTGCTTCTACAGCTGCAGCGTTGTTGTTTCTGCGGCTGGGATCAGTTCCACTGCCAGGATTTGTCAAAGTTCAACCCTTTTGAAAGGATGTGAGCTGTCTGTGTGTCATCCTCGGTGGGGCATCCTTCACACCATCGCCATACATGTTAGACCAAACCCTGAGCCATGGCTGAATGATATCAGTTGAGCTCCCACATGAGGAAGGATCAGGATCAGGCATCTCATGATGTTCTTAGTGAATGTTGGCCCTGCCGTCAAAGAACTGTAAAAGCTGAAAACAGGAAACATTTCACTGATATGTAAAATACATCTCAGAAAACCTCATGTCCTTCAGTACAGTTAATTATTATCTGAAGCTTCCCCAGTACACACCCTTTGATGTTCCTTCAGCTTCCTCTGAGGAAGGTTGCCATGTTCAGAGAAAATATCTGCTCGGAGGCTGAGGAGCAGCACTGACAGTAACACACGAGCGTCCACAGTGAGTGTGTGAAAGGAAACCAACCATTCCTTATGTCACTGCCTATTCAGACGCCATCTCTCCCTCTTTCTGCAGCAACTGGTGTCTGTGCGTCTGTGTGATGGGCGGACTGGAGATATGATGGTGCTGGGAAACGTCCATCACAAACTGGTTTTATCTCCGGACTTCCAGGCTTTACTGGGCCAAGCTGCATCACAGCAGCCTCAGGGCCCCTGATGGTCTCCCTGCAGGTGACCCGTGCACACTGTAGGAGGAGAAACTGCAGTAAATGTGTTGGAAAGAACAGTCTGAGGTTACACTGCTGAGCCACCATCAAGGTAACATGCGTCTGTATTTAAATCCTGTGAAGTCTTTGAAATGAATCTTTTTAAAACACAGATGTTTTCCTCTCTGGGATGAAGATATCAGCACAGTAAAATGGACCATGAACCATCAGCCTGCTGACCACAAGGACCGTCACAGTGTGTCACTAACCCCGGCTCGACACAAGGACTGATACAGCAGTACAGTATCTGTATACTGAGCTGTGGTAAAAATGTCACCACAGGGTTTTTTCCCGTTTGAAGAAATAATTGTCAGAAGTGTTTCATTGGTATCAAAGTGATGCACATGTGAGGCTGAGCGCTGGTTCCAAACATGCACAATCTACAGAGTTGGCACCAAATCACAGCAGTCGCCTCAAGGTGCTTTATATTGTAAGGTAGACCCTACAATCATCTGTTACAATGTACGATGTGAAACTTTGAAACAATACAGAACGTAGTCGTCCTAAACAGTGTGGCACAGCAGCAGCTTCCAGTGTCTGCAATGACCCGGGATCATGTGTGTGACAGACTCCTCCCACCAGAGGATGGCTGTGTGTCTGACTGAACACTGAGCCCACTGGTATATTAGTATCAGCTGGATTGTGTGTCTGGTGCTAGAACATTAACCTTTGTAAATGAGGTCATTTGTAACCCGTCCACTGTACATATGTATATACAGTCCACTGCAGCAGCAGCAGCCTGGTAGGAGTGAGAAGCCTTTCTGTTGAACCCAGTTTTCTCCTGTTTGTTAAAGTAAAACTTTATAGAAACAAATTGTTTTTGGTTGACTTTTTTTTTTTTCTTTACAGGGAAGCTTGGGGACTGTTAGAGCTTCTGTGTTTGTTCTTTTGGTATTACTCACTGCTGACGTCAATAAATGGCTGCATAGCATGTTGAAAAGTGCTCAGTTTTGGCTCTTTCTCAGGTGGTCTGCGTGTGTGGGGTCACATTTCTTGTAACGTTCGATTTACCCCTCGGCCGAGAACGTAACAGCGTTTCAGGAAACGAGGCGCTGAAGAACAAACTTAGACTGTCAGAACAGCACGCCATTGTTAATCGCAGCGTTCCTCATTTGTTCGACGGCATATTTGATAATCTTCAGAGCTGAAAACTTAAAATGTTGCATGAATGCGTCACACAAAGAACCACAAAGCCCTGAAAGGTGAAGTCAGTAACACTGATCACTGTGAAACACCCCCCTCCCCACACACACACACAGGAAGAGTGTTGTAGCCTGCTGCCTGACACTGGGGGCTTCATGCATACATGCAGAATCATTAGAGGCCATTTAGAAGAAAACTGTATATGAATGTTTATTGAGGGAAAAAAACACCATACTAAGGAAGCAGGATGAACATGGCAGCACAGAGTACTGTACACTCTACAACACAAAGCAGCTATCAGTACTAGAGTATGCTCTTCATAATAACAGAACAGAACAGATGTGGATTTTTGTTGCCTGACGTTAGCCGAGTACAAACCGAGTAAAGCACTCGAGGTTCGTCAGCTGCTTTCATTCAGGGTCACAGACAGCAGGACGTCACATGTTAAAGTTGCTAGTGAAGCGACACGCGTGACAGTAATGACACTAAAATTCAGTCAGGTTTCTTTTATGTGAACAGTGGTGCTCTGATCTCAAGAGGAAATGTGGGACCGCTCCGAGCGTTGCTAAGCTGCACACTCTGCATCTCACCAGCGCCAAGTATGGATTTATTTCATGTTCAGGTGGACTCATGGCTGCAGACCTTACAGGGCACACTGAGAATAATACATTATTGTAGGATGTTTTTGTGGATGTGTTGAAATAAAAAATGCAGCCCACATTAATCCTGCAGGTGTTCTAGGACGGCAACAGGAACCTGTTTGTTCCTGTCATCACCACAGCGGTACACCACAGCGGTACACGTCAGCGCTCCGACGCCGACAGGTTTGCTTCATTTGGCTCTCACACTTTTAAAGTCTCAGTCAAACTTGTGGTATTTTACTACTCCATCTAAGCCTGGAGGAGTGAGTCTGCATCACAGGGAAGGACTCACAAACTCACAGTACCTTTTTTTTTTTTTTTTACAAATGCTGCCATCGCGGTTTATTTGGAGACATCAATGATGCGGATCTGTCTGAAGGTTATCAAAGTTTTGTCCTGTTGAACCTAAAGAGCTGAGACAGCTGGGACTTTGTGACTTTCAAGTCAGAGAAAAGCGAGGCCGAGCTCCGCCCCGAGCCATCACAGCTCCCGTCACCTCCTGTGGACGCGCCACATAAGCGTCTTATGTCTTCTTGGTGGACGGCGGGCTGACAGTTTTCGCTGATCTGCTTTTTGTGGTCTTCTTGGAGGGTTTTGACGTTCCCGTGGCTTTCTTCACAGTTTTAGCCTTCTTTGTTACCTTCTTGGCTTTCGCAGCACGTTTCTTGATAGACAGGGTCTGCTCTCGAATCAGGTCTTCTCTTCCGATCTCCACCATGTGGTCCTCCCACGACTTCATCTCATTCTTGTAGCGAATTTTGTCATCCTCAGCGAGCTGCGTGTAGACCTGTGGCACAAATACAAATGTCAGAAGACCCGACAGCACTGATTTTTCTGGCTACAAGGATGAAAGGCACGTGTTGCTGACCTTTTTCTGATGGCTGAAGAGATTCCTCCAGTCCTCCAACAGCGACTTCATCTTAGCCTGAAACAACAACAGGAACAACCATTGGCCAAAACAACATCCCACCGTCTGCAGTCTAATGTCTTACATCAGGACACCAACACAGAACAAGAGAAATGACAGCTACAAATCTGCATCAGCACCCTGACAGCTGCTTCAGTTTCACCTCAAGCCCCATCTGTACTCCATCTCAAACTTGCTTTTCCATTTAGTCCAGTTTCTGTAGGTGCATTTCATGTCAGAGACCCTGGCTCTGTGTGTTTGCTGATATGGAAAACCCATCCATACCATCATCATAATATAAAATGACCTCATTCGCCTCCTTCTGCTCCTCACATCATATTAAAGGAGCCGATGTTACGTGGTGTTACTGTAAAGTGCAAGAGAAGCTTCCCGTGACAGACGGAGAGAAGCTCCCGGGGTAATGTCCCACCAGCTGACGGCACTACACTACACCTCCTCATTAGTTAGCTCTGCTGCTCCAGCGTGCGTCATGAACACCAGACACTGAAACTCTGATAACTGCTCCAGGTTTTTAAATCAGGGTCACACTGATGCTGGATCAGTGCACGTGTACTTCCTGACCTGAGACGTAATTCCTTTGGCCTCCTCAAAGTGCTCCGACATGAAGATGTTGAAAGGAGAGCGAGGACGTTTGGGCTTCCCCAGGTTTGTCAACTCCTGGAAAACACAAACACACAGTAAAACTCTGTACAGTTCACTTTCAGTGCCTTGCAGAGTTTGAACAGGAGAAGCTAAGGATTGAACTACCAACCCAGCAAACAGCAGACAGCCGCTCACCCTCAAACCCACGATGAGTGCACAGGAGACAAAAACCTGCCTGCTCTGGTCCCTTCTGTCTTTCTTACCCTCTTCTTGCGGATGGCCTTCCTCTTGGCCCTCCTCTGCCTCTTCTCCTGGGCTTGTTGCTGCAGCTGTGCAGGAGTCAGCTGGGCTTGATAGCGCTCTAGATCCACCTTGAACTGTTCCCGGGCCCGGAGAGAAGCTTCCTGAAACGGCTACCAAACAAAAGACTCGGGTCACAACACAGATGACTTTTCCACTTTCACTGCTGGTAACGATGTGCTATTGTGACCTGTGTGTGACAAATACAACCTGGCAGAAACATATTTTCATTTATCACAATTCCACACGCCCCGCCTCGAGCTACCAAAGCAGTTTATTAGGGATAGAACGGCTCGTGAAAAAAGCCCGACCCACTCAAGTCCATTTTTCTCTTGATGTTAACGGCCTTAACTGTTCTTCACATCTTCCTGTTTTATTTCACGAGAAAATGTTTGGAAGAACCACATTAAAGTTAACTGATAAATAAAGTGTATACATTTCAGGCTTTATACTCTAAACAGCCCCAAAGGTTCTGGATGACAGGATCAAGAAAAGTTATTCTTTTAGTTAAGATGTGACAGAGAACAACTATGAATGTACTTAGCAGGAATTTAAGGAAACAACTTTAAACATTGTCGTGTGTGACGTGTAATCCACAACCAAAACTCATGACCCCAAAACGGTGCTACGACCCAACCATAGACCTGGTGAACAGTTGCACCCCTACAGTTTATACACACATACCTGTTTCTGTTCTGGGCTCATTGATCTCCACTGCTGGGCAATCGTCTTAATGAGATCCACTGCTTTGATTTCTGAAGAAAATAATGATCAAATGTTTAATGACAACAAAAACGCATCATTAGAGGAAGGACAGAGAAACCTGCGACTGATCGAGAGTAGCTCACAGAGCTGCTGTAGCCACACAGACTCATTCACAAACTGTTCATACAAACAAATCTGGGAGAGAGGGTCGAGCCCGGCGGCTGACAGAAACCTGTCTCATCTTTACATCTACAGCTCTGCACTGAAAGGGACTTTCGCCTTTAAAGGCAACAAAGTGCAGCACAACAATCTTCATAATCTCGTTTTCATGGTCGTTAGAAATAGAAATTGTCACTGAAAGTAACTTCCAGTGTGGGCCTGGTTCACTCTACACACCCAGACTGTGACAATTAGCCACACTTCACTGTTTAGTTTTCCATCGTTGTCCAACACAACATGGTCAGTGTGTTACTGAACAATCCACAGTCTTCTTTAGACTGATCAGGTCAGTGCTGTGGTGCTCCTCACTGCCAAACACCCTGCAGCAACAAACCATGACCAGCTGCTGGAGCCGAGCCGCTGATTCTTCTCACTGATATTTTTAAAAGCATTGATGCACTTCCATGCTCCCACAGAAGTGTGCACAGGCTCTCGTGCACAGGCTCTCGTGCACAGGCTCTCGTGCACAGGCTCTCGTGCACCCCTCTGCCTCACCACCGTCATAACTACAACACGACTATGGCAAGCATTCAGGCACAAAGAGAGAGGCCTGGCTCAGGAAATTAACCAGCATTGCAACTACATACACCACACAACTTAGTAAAGTTTGACAGGCATGAAACATTACTTCTGAACTAACAGGGCGATTGCCAAGGAGCCATTAGCCAAAAGCATGGCATATATACACATGGTGTGCAGTGTGTCCTTAAAACCAGCTATATATACTTTATGTCCATGTAGACTGCACGTTTTAATAAATCGCCACATCTAAATTCAATTTCTGCAGCAAAATACAAAGAGTAGTGTCTTAAAGCCTCTGCCCATTACTGTCATTTAACTGCTTTCATATACACGAGGTTCAAACCTTTTCCTGTCTGAATTTTTACATTTCTGCTCATTCAGATTGACCAACCTGCAGTGTGATGGTGCATACCTGGGTTCTGTCTGGCCACGATCGGCTTCTGTTGCTGAACATATCTCATGTATCCATTCAGAGGTCTCTTTGGAGGGGAGCGGGCCTCGGAGGTCAGACACTTCACTGGGCTGAAGAATGCAGAGGGCAGCACGCTGGTACACCTACAGAGAGGCAACATAAATGAGAACAGCCATCTCTCTCTTCTCCATCACGCTTTACTCTACATGGAGTATTTCAGGGTTCAGAGCTATACTCGGACTCATGCCTGAGATCTGTGAGGAACATTTTTACTCAAGACTGTCAGTGCATCACTGACTCCAACACTCACTTCTGTACCGCACAGTCAGTCTTGTTCACACAGCACATTGCTATCTTGGTGACACTTTACTGTCCATGCTGAAAGAAGCCAGTCGGCATTAGCCTGCAAACACTGCAGCACTGCTGTGTGTGAGCTGCAGCTACACTGGGTTTCATGCCGGATATGAAGAGCACAGAGCAGCTCACGAAGCTTCAAAGCACCGACAGCAAACAGGAACTCTTACAAGACGTCTGCTTTTCTGTTTACCAACAGTACCAATAACAGAAGGCCATGTTTTTATTTACGGCTGCTTCATGCTACGCTTACGTATGCTACCGTCACGAATACACATTGTTCTACAACACGATGTTCACTAAATTTCACACAGCAGGTTGCAGTGTCTCTGCAGCTAGCTAATGCAGCACATAAGCCTGGGTTAGCTACCTTGCCAGAGAGCCAGTGCAGGAGAGCACACTGAAGGACTTAGCCAGCAGGCTAACACCTGCTGTCAGCAAGTAGGGAGCCATGTCGCCGGTAATCAGCGTGAAAATCCGCAAACAGGGGAGCGAAGAGCAGATGCGTTGTCTCTGTAATCATGCATGCGAGGCTGTGATAGCGCTGGAACCCAGGGAGCCGTCACCCTGCCCACGGACACGCACCACCAACTGTCTACCAACAAAACGCGCCTTCACCCTCTCCCGGTGGATTGTGGGAAAAGGTCAACTGTGTTTTTACTTCCCGTGTTGAACCTTTGCTTCCAACAAACCAGCAAATCGGCTTTAAAGCACAAACAGAGTCAAAGACAAAGTGGTTAAAACAACTTTAAGACATCTGAACTCATCTGATGTTCATTTTGAATTTAAACGAAAAGGCGCAGTGCTTGTACGTCACTTCCGTTTCCGCCTGGTGTTCGGAGGGGCTCGGTGCGATGGTTGTTTATGATGAGTGTAGTTTCAAACTAGCGAGATTTGGTTTAAACTAATTGTTAGATTTTACCGTGTTAAACGCTCCCTTCAAAAATATAAGAGCGATATAGAAACATTTACTCAGGTTTTATGGAAACATATAGTTTTATCTCTAACAGCATCTTATCAAAAATAGTGCTTTTTTACCAGAACGTGTTATTTGGTTATACTGACTTTAGTGAGACTCATGCTTTTTACCTGATTAATCAAACACCACATCCATAAATGTAAGCTCTCCACTTTAGGAGAGAAACACAACTCTGTGTTCCTCTCACAAGAAAGCTTTACAAACCATTCATATTTGTAATATTTTAATGTCTTTAATTATTCAGTCCCACTGTTTTTCCCCTTTTAATCTGTATTTCCATCCTATTTGTTTAATTATACATACTCTTCCTCCGTATTATCATTTTGCAGTACAATTGTGCAACGTCTTGTGTTATGCTTGTTGCTAAAAGTTTCTGTTGAAATAAAGTTGGAGGAAAAAAAAGTGCAGTTTCGTCCAACGTTTCCCATTGTCCTAGCAACATATAAAGAGATGGATGTTGGCTTTGCACCTTTGCACAGTATGTTTGGCTGTGCTTCCATATTCTCTAGTTTCATGTAAAAGTAGCTAGCACACAAGGCAGTCAAAAGTGCAATAAGAGCACCACATGCAAAGTGTCTTGCTCGTGTCAACATAAAGCACCGAGTTACACAATCATGTCATGATAGTAACGGTACTATTCTTTAATCCAGTACAAAATGTGCCACATGGGCCTCAGACACAGGTAGAAAACTTTACACAGGAACAAAAAGCAGGGTCTTTAGCCTTTGTTATGATGGAGTGCAGCTTAATGAGGACAGTGTAAAAAAGCTTCTCACTGGGCTGAAGGCCTGATTGTTGTACCTGTGGAAATCCAACGTCACAGCTACGATCAGGGGACAAGAGCACATCATTTTAATGAGAGCTTTACACTGTGATGACTCCAATCTGAATTCAAATAGAAAAAAATCATTCCAAACAGACTGAATACAATATAGGTGTTGTCAATAATAATAACAATAATAATAATAACAACAATAGAAGAAGAACACAGCAACACATAAGAAATCGCTCCCATTTTCAGGACCACTGCCACGGTACATTGTTTCATTTCATTCAACTTGGTCTACTACACCGACATCAAGACTCCTCCGTAAGCCAGCACATCGATGAAGTGATGATGCAAAGAGATTATTAGTATCAGTCAGTACTGCTGTCTGTTGGAGCTGCATGAGGCTCGTGCTCCAAAGTTTTCCAGGACTTTTTCCTGTATTACGGAAAAGGGATTTGCATTTCTTTGCAATACTTCTGCATTGTCTCACAATGTGCATTACATTCTGTGTGATCTGTACGAGGGGTTCGTATACAGAGGCTGTAAGGGACAGTTATACAGGAAGGAGACATGACGTGACTGCTCTGCTATCGGTGCTCACATGCTAACAGGTCAGTGTCCAACAGCATGCTGCTGCTTACTGTCAGAACAGCTAACTGAATGTTTTCAGTAGTAAACTGGAGAGATCCACAGCACCATCAGCTCAGACAAAGAAGCAGCCAACAATAACCACACATCAGGCACAGCCTCAGCAGCTACATCCAGCTGTGCTCGCAGCCAGCAGCTCCACGCTGTCCCTCATCACACAGTGTCTCACATCATCTCTCCTCTCTGCAGCCAATGAAGTATTAGCCTTGATTGGCTGTGTCCAACTGGACTGGATCAATGCAGCAACAGTTACAGTAATAATGTAAGGAACACAAAAGTATTGTTGGGTAAAGTAACACAGGAGTCGACCTAAGACGTCCCGCTGTGGCCCTTCTGGATCTCCGTTCATAGCACTGCTGACGTGGGCTTGTTCCCGTTTGGCATCTGGTGGCATTTCTGTCCTCTCATTTTATACTTGTACTTAAAAATGAAAGAAAACAATCTGTAATAATCATAAATGTCACAAATGAACCGTCCGTGGTGCAACAATAACATGCCAAACGTTAAAAATGCCAAAGTATCCACTGAGTGAGCACAGGCAGACTGTGGCCTGCTCCGAGTTAGACCTTCTGCTTCTTTTCAGGAAAAAAAGATAACCCCCCAAAAGTAATGTAGATGTTATCGGCCTCGGATTAATAACGATGACAACAGTTCAGTTTGGTGGAAGTTAAGTAGGATTATTTGATGAGCTCATACTATAATTTCAGTGCGTGTTGACTTAAAAAAAAAAAAAAAGATGGGAAAAGACAGAAACTAAATGTCAGCCTGTCGTTTTTGCTTTGTGCTCATCTTCTTTACATTGCGTACTTCTGGGTCCATTCTTTTGCTAGTTTGTTGTATCTGAGAAGAGAAAAAAGACACAAGTGAATGACAACATCAGACACTCACTTTACTAAAGGCGTTATCGTGTGTGTGTGTGTGCGTGTGTGTGCGTGTGCGTGTGTACTCACTTGTCTTTGTCGTTCTTGTAGATGTGTGCTATGTCAGGCACCAAGGGGTCATCTGGGTTTGGATCACACAGCAATGAACATATGGACAATAAAACTGCAACAAACAGGTGAAAGGATCCCATCAGTGAACTGAGGACAGTTTCATTAATAATGAGTTCAGTGTCGAGTGTGTAGAAACGATACACGTCAGTCAACATGGGGCAGACGTGATGCTGTGTGGGAGCAAAGGGAGGTTCCCCAGCACTAATCATACGATCCATTATGTCACTTTTTAAAATACAGACGACACACACATGATTACCTTTAGACACCGTTAGTGCTGGAGACCACTGTGACCGCAGGATGTCCAAGCAGATGCTGCCATTGCTGTTTATATTTGGGTGATAAATCTTTGTTGTAAATGCTACCTGGATTTAAAAAAATGAATGACGTTAATAAGAGTCATTGAGTGGAATAACTGAAGTGAGCAGGTCCTGAGTGACACCTTCCTCATCGTCAAGACGAGTGAAGCAACTACCAATGAAAGAGCAGGATACCGTTTCCAAAGTAACCCAAGCCTGTAACATCCACTACCCACCATGACATCATGACGGTGACACACAACATGGCTTCCTGTGTGGAGTCTGGGCACCACCATCGTGGAATTTAAATTAAATTTGCAGTGCAGATTTTCAGCTTTGATTCAGTGGGCTGAACAAAAATGTTACATTATCTGTTTGAGAATCACAGGCTCGACTTTCAGAGGCTCAACAGTAAGTAAGGACAATTAAGTGACAAACTCAACACAGCAGCTGTTCATTTACTGACGACAAACGTACATGCACACAGATACACAAACAAGCAGAAGCAGTTAAAGACCAGGACCGAGCCTGGGATCCTGTTAATGTCAAACTTTTGTTAAACCTTTTGAAGTTTAGTCTTTTTATTTCTCACACTTTTCTTTTAATTTGGCACCAGGATTAGTTCACGTGAGGAAAACCTGCTTAAAGAGCTTTATTCAGGTGTCCAGCCACCATGGGCCACCGATTCTCTCAGCCTCAACTCTGCTGGAGGAGTGAGCAGCATTTTTCCAAAACACACTCCCTTATTTACTTATCAAATCAGCCAGTGAGCCTGGTACACGTGCCCAGGAGAGACCACTCCTAGTAGGATACAAATGTCTCAGGACAACAGTGAACAGTTTATTGATCTTCCAAGCAGACCGCCACCACCCTCCAGTAACTCTGACTAAAGTAATAACACATATGTACAATATGTAAGGTAGGTTATACAATCTACCCACCAAACACACTGTGTTTGTGGTTCTTCCTGTGTGTGTTTGCACATTCACCCTGTACTAACTGATGATCCTAAATTAGCTGTGTGACAGACCAGTGACCCGTCCAGGGTGTACTCTGCCCCTCACACCATCTCACTTCCTTTCCTGCCCCGTATGACCTTAAAATGAATAACTGGTTAAGAGGGCAGACGTGTGGACGTGTTGCTGTGTATATATGAAATGTGGCACAGTTGCAGTGATGAAAGTTGTCAGCTCTGTGAGACAGGAGATCTAGCAGCATGACAGGAGAAAAGCTTGGGGCTCTTACCTTTGGTGGCTTGAATGGGTAGTCAGTAGGAAAGTGAATTGTGAGAAAGAAAACTCCTCCCTGGTACGGACTGTCACCCTGACAAAAAAACACTTCTGTCAACACAACAGTGAAAAGATTCAGGTGGAATCAGTCGGCTCACTCCTGTCACCTTCAGCCCAGATGAACAAACTGGTTGGTACAACTACGTTTGTTTATTTTTCTATATGAAAATAATTTCAACTGCTGTAACAAAGAAATGTCCCAAATATGGTATAAATAAAGTATTTCTCATTATTTCTGATGCATTTTAGTGCAGAAAATATTATGAGAGGAGAAGAAGCAAATGGCTTAGCATGACACTCACCGGGCCCATTATTGTTGCCTGCCAGTGAAACACTAGGAGCAAGAAAGAAAACAGAGGCACATATAAGAACGTAAGCTGTACATTCAACCAGCACAATGTTCAGAGGCCATCATCCATCACGTTGCACATGCTGTGTGTACAGAGCACAGTGCACACTGTGTACTGTGTCCACAAAAGACAGACAGCTGTGCTTTGTCATCAGCCTCACTCTAACTGGCTGATTACAGGGTGACTAACAGCCGTCGCTCCCATTTCCCAGTTAAAAGATAACATATGGAACAGCTCATAGTTAACCCTTTGGAAAACCCCTGGCTGTCCATTCAGTTTTAAATTGGCCCTGGCACACAGTCCAGTCCTGGGGTGTTGTCACTGTGAAACAGCATAGGGCACACGCATACTGTCACTTTCAGGCGATCAGGATGGAGTTCCAGCCTTCGGCAGAGGTCCGGATTTCTAGAAGCTAGTCTGACCTCTCTGCAGAACTTCCTGGTAAATCATTTTGGACCCTTCTTTAGTCAAATGAAACAGTTTCTTCTGATATCTACTTGACTCGTTCTTCCAACCGTTCTTTTTTTAATAACTGACCTTATCAAATAAATAAATAAATCCTCTTGAAAACTATTTATGTTTTGCTTTAGATTGTTAAGATAAAACATAGAATGACACATTTAGGAACTATGAAGAGGCTCAAGGCCGACATGTAGGATGTGAACTCACTGTCATCCCCCACTGGTCCAGCCGAGCACTGTGCTGGAGGGTCTCTCTGCAGGTCCTGCAGCTCCTGGTCAACATAACGCAAAACAGTCTGTGAGAGGTTTGACTGAACATCATGTGACGCGGCAGTTTTAATGTGAACCAGCTGGAAATCCAGAAATATTTTTCTTCATTATTGGCAAATACCACCCAGGTATCGCTCCAGTCCCCACTAGGCCGTTAATACAAGCATCAGTGGGTGTGTGTGACTTTGTTTCTACAGTGCGGACCACCGAATAAACCATCACTGTTATATATATGTAGTTATTATAACTCCTGTCAAGCCTTCGAGAAGCTCGTCTAACCCACTTTGTCCTCTAACGTGTTATTTCACTTTTCCATAATAACTGGTAGTCCTCTCCGTGCGCCTTCAACAGTCCACAAAGGAAGTGAACTTGTCCACAGTACAGAGAACCGAAAGAAATGAACTCCGTGTAAACTTCCCTGGTCACTGCAGTGCTTACCCACCACAGCAGGGCTGCAGTCCCAGCCCTCACTACAAGCTGGACAGCACAGCTTCTGACACACAGACAGGCTAACATGGAGGGCACAAAGAGGGTAGTTAATGAGCTAACTACGCTCTTTGGTCATTTGTTAGCGAGCTAGCATGAAACTTTGAATTTGTCAGCCTGCTGCGTCCGTTAGAAGAGATGTCAGCGGCCCCGTTATTATCAAGAATGTGACGAAGTTTGAGCGAAGTTGTTTCAAAGCGAGGGGAGTGTTAAGATCTGTATGAATACACCTTTAGCGAAAAACAAATCCAATCGTTAGCCTCTGCTGTGCCAGCTATCTTTAGCTGGCAACCAAAGCTAGCTTGTTAAACTTACCTTCTGTATTCTTTTCAGTGCCATGCTAACTGACGCAGTCCGCTCCTGTGCTCACTCCTCACTCGTGTTTGTAGGATTATTGCTGGCCAAGTCAATGGCTGTAGTTTGTTCCCTGAGTACTTCGACAGCCGGGATGTGTTTGTGTTTTTATAAAAACCTCTTTTGTTTCCGCTTTCTTCTGTTTACGGTCGTCCCCTCGAAGTGGATCACGGGAAATGTAGTTCTGAATGTGCACTATGCTTGTATCTCAGAAATTGCCCTAATGTGCAATTATTTAACTGCTATACTTAAGGAAGTATCTGAGGTACCTTTAGTTCTTGCCTTTGAATGCTTCATCTTTTTAATCCACTACAAGCTGAACAAGTCGTCTGCTCATAGAACAACACTAGTTTTTCTTGTTGTTCAGAAATCAGAAACATCCCACAGTTCCAACCATATACTGCTTTCACCTTCATCACGTGATGAAATGTAGTATTTATTTAAAACAAAGTTTATTTGCTGCTGTACTGTTATTTGGTTACATTTCTTTACATACACTCACTGGTCATTACATTAGGTACACCTATCCATAACACAAACATCTAATAAGCAAATCATATAATAGCAATCCAATGTATTTAGGCACGTGAACATGATGGAGACAACCTGGTGAAATTCAAAGCGAGCATCAGAATGAGAAAGAATAGCATGGTGATGGTGTTAGACGGGCTGGTCTTAGTATTAAAGAAACTGCTGATCTATTGGAACTTTCCCCACACAACCATTTACAAACCAGGTCATCAGAAGACCTGATCAAACCTTAAAGTGGCCTAGAGCAGCAGAAAACCACACCAAGCGCCACGTCTGTAAGAGCAGGAAACTGAGGCTCACAGCCTCACTTAACTTGAACAATAGAAGATCAAAAACATCACCTGTGCATCCTTTCATGACCACAATTGACCAGTCTTGGCTCATCGAGCAGGATAACAAACCGTGAGCTCAAATCCTCTGAATATAGTTTCTTGAACATAACAATGTGTTTAATCAAAATCACCAACAGTCCCTAGATCCAACAGAACACCTCTGAGATGTGGAGGAACAGGACATTCACATCATGGATGTGCACCCAACACATCTACAGCTGAGCCATAGCTGCAGCACCCTGATGAATCTATGCTGCAAAGATTTGAGGCAGCTCTGAAGGCAAAAGGGGGTCCAACCTGTTATAGGAAAGGTGATTTTCTTTGTATAGTTAAATCCTAACAGTGCCAGGGTTTTATATTGGAGTCTTGTTTATTACCAGGTGTTCTCTGTTAGGTTGCTTTGTTCTTCCTTTTGTTCTCCCCTGAAGGGACAGGGCGTGTAATCAGCTCCATTTGTCTGTTTGTGTGTTTGTTAGCAGTCTAGCAGTTTTCAAGATATCATTTTCCAATGTTGTGTGCTGGTAGATACCAATAACAGCTCCAGCTGATGTAATTTTGATCAAAATCAGGCCTCACATCAAATCTGAGACTAAAACTCAATAAAAACGTTGTATTACCCATGATTTCTTTATGGAACTTCACACTAATGTTCTAGACCTCGTGGGATATGAGTACGCGGGTTTAATGTTCATTTTTTTCATTAAAAAACTGTATCAGTGATACATCATGTGAAAGGGTTTGGAAAGAGCGGTACAACACATAACATGTTCCTATAGCACGCTGACATCAGCACGTTGTGATAAAAACATCATAAAACATTGTTTTAGTATAGCTCTTGGTTTTGGGGGGAGTCGCGGTCTCTGAGTGATTTTCGTGTCCTTAGACTTTGTTGTATTTTAGGAGTGGTTACTGTTTGTATTTATGACACGTGTCCCCAGATTCTTGTTCAGTCTGTGACTGTGTTTCCTGTACTTCTCTCACCTTTGATTTATTTTCCTCGTGTCTTGCTGTCATCAGAATCAGAATACTTTATAAACCCTGAGGAAATAATGTGGTCACAGTCGCTCCAGGACAATAAGAGCCAACTGAACTCAATTAAATACCGTATTTTTCGCACTATAAGGCACACTTAAAATCCTTTAATTTTCTCAAAAATCGACCGTGCCCCTTATAATCCGAAAAATACGGTAATACAATAATTTACAAAATTACAAATATAAGCCATACCTCTAATATATGTATATATATGAATGACATTTTACTCTAAACTGTAAAACTTTGTTATTTGTTAAAGGATGTGCAAAAGCCCTGGAGGAGTTGTGTGCTTCAGTGGTACATTTAGGTAATCTCACTGAGCATGCTCCTGTGACTGGCTGGCACATCATGGAGTGGGCCAGTCTACAGCTGGGTCACATGACCCTCCCCACCCTCTGTGTTCCCCCGTGTATACCAGATTTTGGATGCTGTTGTGGATTTTTGCACGGGCGTGAATAAACGGCTCACCCTTATTTAAATCCTCTCCTGTGGTTTGCATTTGGATCCTTCTCCTCGCAGAATGTGACAATGTGTCATTCTCTAACGACATAAAAACGCACAATTTGACAAGCTTTCTGTCATCACTGACAGCATGTAGAGAGAAACCTTCATCAGTATTAAGTCACGGGTTTCTGAAGTCATTTCATGTGGAAATGCATTAACGGCTGCCCTTGAGCCTGGTTCTGCCAAAGGTCTTCCTTTTATTGAAAGGGGGTTCTTCCTCCCCAGTGCTTTCTTGTCTTTACAGGTTCTGTACATAAATGAAACGCACGCAGAAAAAATGCAAAATTCAGCCTTTTAATTCATAAATAAAGTGTGTAATGGTCAAATATCTTCTTTCTGTCCGGCTGCTCCAAGTATTTAGCATTCACTCACTGCTTCCATCTTTCTCTTCAGTCTATATTAGTTAAAACATCTTTAACCTCGATGCTGTGTAACAGTTAATGTGCGAACACAAGGGTCATTTTTTATATTGAAGTTACAGGAACATGATGAATAAATCCCACTTGGGCCTCTGTGTTGACAGACACGAAATGATGCTAAATTAGAGTCGTTATGTAAGCCTACAGCATAAACACTGTCATGGTGCCATTAGCGAGAGCCTGGCCTGGACAGCATTTCTTAAACTGTTATCTGTTTACTGATCCCAGTATTCATGTTTAGGAAATTTGGGCCAATTACAGTGATAACAGGAACTTTCCAACTGATACGGGTAATTGTCAGCATGATTGGGATCCTCTGAAATTATACAGGAAGATGCACAAAATCTCTTTTTCATAGCGACGATGTTAAACCCTCAGATATTTCATGACTTACTGGCTTTTTACAGGTTGTGTGCCAAAGAAAGAAAAAGCCTCATACTTTCTCACACCCTGAGCACAACAGTCACAAAAAGACGGTGTTGTTTCAATTCTTCAAAGCCACAAATGTACTTAAGTTGTATAAAACCATCACAAACCACAGACACAAACTAGAAGACGTGTGAATACTCTAGCCTGACAGCGCTGAAGCTATGCTCTAATACAAGTCCTGCATTCAAAATGTTACTTTAAGGACAATTATTATAAATAATAATATTAGTATTGTAAATGAATTACAGTTTTACTTAATGCAGAAAAAAACCCTGTGACTCTAAGTCTCTATTATATCCTTATTTTATCATTGCTCATTCAAAACTGTGAAAGCAGGCTTTTATATTTGATGCAGGTTAACCAAAATATATATTTTTATAATGGATTCATCTGCTGATTATTTAACTGGTTTGAGGCTCTGAGGGATCACATCAAAATGAGAATATCGGAAAACTGGACATTAAAAAGCTGATGTTGTGAAAAGTAGACGTTTTTAAACTGTTTCTAATTTATGTCCAGCTGTGATTTAGCATTAAGTTTTTTCTTTACATGACACCAGAAAAGTGTTTCCTTATCATGTGTTTTTACTCATCATTTCAGTGTTAATGCTGATGGTTATTGAATAATGACATCATCAGCCTGAAGTTGATTTTTGTCTGAGGAGGAGAGGCAGTGACAAGGCAGAGGGTCAGAAACCAAACCGACAGTTACTGAAATATTACAAATAATAGATGGCTACATTTTACCTTCAAACAATTTATACTTCTAAAATATTCTATTGTGTTATAGTGAAAGTAAATATTTAGACGCACTCCAACATTCAAATGTTTATTTTATTTTAACTGTCTAGGTAATTATTCACACCAGTTCACCATTATTATCTGCTACGCTCTGTAATCTTAAAATTAACAGAAAGAAACAGAACTTTCAGCTGATGGAGCGTCAGTCTGGAGGCCAAAGGCCACAGATGTTAAAGTGTGATGATGTTACTCATTTCCAAGAGGCAGTAAGAGGTATACATCTCATCAATGGATAAGCAAAAGTAATGTTTGAACTTTAGCTCTTTAACTCTCCACATTTAAACACAAATATCTCACATTTTCAAAACAATGCATTTCAGAGGAGTTACTTCCTGTCACTATGTGCATTCAAACTGATTTCAACCTCAAAGATAATCCTATTGATGCTTATTGCACACAAAGCTGAAAGAGAAGAAATAAGCCCAGAGAAGGCTGAGCATGGTGGTCGGCAACTGGTATCTCAGTCCTTCTATCCTCCTCCCTGCTTTGTTTATTGAGTACAGGCCGGCAGCAGTACTGTTTTTGGGTTTGGTTAGTATTAGTTTAGTATACTGAGGAGGGAAAGGCAGTGCTCTACCTGCACTGTGTATAGTGTTGGTGGAGTGCTCCTGACTTCAACTGAGGATATTGTCAGATGGACCGCACCGTTGGCACCGTTAGCACCGTTAGCATCCCTGGCCCCTGGCCCAGCGACAGGGAGGTGTCAGTTCAGGTGGCCGCTCGCGTGTCCAGCAGCGGTCCCGGAGCTGGTCCGGGGCCACTCGTGTGGCAAGTGGCAGTGCAGCTGTGAGCCAAGGCTCAGATGCGTCCACCTCCCCTGCCCGGCCACAATGTGAATCACAATCTTTAGCCTCCCTGGAAAAGTCCATGTCTGGGTGCTGGAAATGAGAGTCCGTCTGTTAGTCGAACCTCAGATACAGGAGGAACAATGTGGTTTTCATCCAGCTCATGGAACACTGGAGCAGCTCTTTATCTTGAAGATACTTGAGGGTGCGTGGGAGTTTGCCCAACCAGTCTACATGTGTTTTGTCGAGGTGGAGAAGACAATCGACTGTTCCGTTTGGAGTATTCTGTGGGAAGTGCTTCAGGAGAATGAGGTGTCTGGACTGTTCCTACCAGCCATTGGATCCTTATACAACCATTGCAAGAGCTTGGTCAACATAGCTGGTAATAAGTCAGACTTGTTCCTGGTGGGTGTTCTTCAGGATTTCTAGGAGTAGCCAAGTGGCAGAAGGCTTCCAATTGGGTGGTCTCAGACTCTCGTCTCTGAGATGTGGCTCTGTTGACATCATCAGGTGGTGGCCTCCAGCTTACACTGGAGCGGTTCGCAGTCGAGTGTGAAGGGGTGTATTGGGAATCAGCACCTCCAAGTCTGAGGCGATGGTCCTCAGCTGGAAAAGGGTGGAGTGGAGTATCTCAGAGTCTTGTTGACAACTGAGAGAAGCAGGAGATTGAGAGGTGGATTGGTGCTGCAGCTGCAGTGATGCGGACTCTGTACCGGTCCATCGTGGTGAAGAGAGAGCTGAGTGTAAAAGCGAAGCTCCCGATTTACTGGTCGATCTACGTCCCTACCCTCACCTATCGTAACAAGCTTTGGGTAGTGACCGAAAAAACAGGATCGTGGATACAAGCGGCAGAAATGAGCTTTGTCTGAAGGGTGGATGGATGGCCTCTTCCTTAGAGGCTCTCCGCAGGTTAGTGCACACTACACTGGTCAGCTTGCAGTACTTTGATAAAGTTTGCAGTAATACTCCCTGTTTGACTGGTGCAGAGAAGCTGTAGTGTTCACGGTCAGTTCTAGGTTACATCAAGAGTAGCAGACATTAAATCAGTAAATTCCACCTTTATCCTAGCTTTGTGCAGTCTGGAGGTGAAAGATCTTCCATAAAACATCATGTAACATTGGCTTTTATCTTGTTTCTTTTTGGCACTAAAACCATTTTCAGTGGAATTGGACGTGGATCAGGAATGTCAGTGGAAAAGAAACTTTCCTATATGGCATATCCACCTGACCACTGGCTTCCTGCTTTCGCCTGTATACCACCACTAATATTGGCCCCCTAAAAAGTTGAGTATCTACTGCCTCAGCCACCCCCACACAAATTTCAACTATACTGATACAGCACCAGTTCACAGCAGCCATCTCAAGGCGCTTTATGTTGCAAGTAAACACCCAGGAATATTAGAGAGAAATCCCATCAATCAGATGATCTATTGTGAGCAGCAGATGGAAAACCTGGGCAGGAAAAACTCCCTTTGCAGTAGAAAAAACAGGACTGCAACCATGCTCAGGGAGGGGCAGCGAGCTGCTGTGATTGGCTGGGTGATAAGGAAAAAGAGAAGACGGAAAAAAGGAGCTTAGTGAGACCAACAACAACAAATATGAACACACCCAAAGTAACACCAATGCCGGGAACTCCTCTGAGTGATTAGAAAAGACTTTCTCCCAAATTCATTTTACAGCAGGACAAATGCCCAAACATGGGGTCAGGGTCTCCGTCACGGACAAGCCGTCATGCTTTCAGCTTGACAAACATGTGTCCACTGTAGTTAAATCTAGTTTTTACCAACTACGTCTAATCTCTAAGGCCAAGCCATACTTACCACGTGAGGATGCTTAAAAACATATCCATGCCTTTGTCGCATCTAGATTAGACAACTGCAACTCCCAATACACTGCTCTCCAATCTGCCCTTCTTCATAGACTGCAACTCACTCAAAATGCTGCGGCACGCCTCTTAACCGGTACTGTTAGGTTTGAGTCTATTACCCCAATTCTCTCTGACCTACACTAGCTCCCATTAAATATTTTAAAATCTTATTGTTTACTTTTAAAATCATAGATAATATCACACCTAGCTATCTTACTGATCTTCTCAGCCTGTATATTCCTAGTAGAGCACTGAGATCATCAGGCCAGTTGCTCTTGGTGCAACCTAGGTCACGGCTGAAGACCAGAGGTGACCGTGCTTTCAGCTCAGTTGCACCTAACCTCTGGAACAATCTCCCACAAGCTATTCGCACGTCTGACTCGATCCAGACTTTTAAATCTCAATTGAAAACGTATCTATTTGGTTTAGCCTTCGCAGCTATCTAGAGTACGCTTCTTGTAAGTGTATTCTCATGCAACCCATTTTCTTCTGTTTTGTATTGATTTTACTTTTGAAGTTTTATTTTGATATCTGCTTATCTTGTATGCTTCGTTAATCAATGCTTTCCACCTGCTACCATATTTGCATTTGTATTTTGCTACTGCTTTTACTGGACCTCTGGTTTTAAATGTGCTATACAAATAAAGTACATGATAGGAATACATGTTAGAAACAATCGAGTAACTGCATGATGGAGGATCACATTCTGTCATTTCTCAAATGGATTTAATGTGATCCAGCTGCTGCTGTTGAAGAATAAGCTACAGGAAATGTCAGCAACCAACGTCTCATGGATTACTGACTACCTAACAGACAATGTGAGAATGTGAGAGTGGGCAGAGCTCTGTCCAACCTGTGGTGTGCAGTGCAGGAGCTCCACGGTGATGTGTCTCCACATACAAGAATGGTGACTGACTTCAGAAAGAAGAGGACAAATCGTGTCTATCCTGAGGCAGGATGCTGATGTTGCACAATGACAACAGGCTAAAAGGAAGACCAGCACAGAGGCTGTATGCAAGAAGATGATGAACAGGCTGTTTCCTAGTGAAGCTGAGGTCCTTCAGCATGGACAGTAAATGTTGGAGATTTTCAGACAGGTGTAGCAAGCCCAGTGTAAACTGTTGCGGTCTGCTGAACAGCATCATAGCTGATACCTACAGACAGAATGAAGTGATCGTTATGTGTTCATGTGACTGGCTGCACACTGGACACATATGGAGCTGTGGTGGAGAGGAGTTCACTATGCAAGCTTTTGACCACCCTCTGCACCACAGCAGAGGACCTTCTCTGACAGACTGATGGAGCTCCACTGTGACAAGGACAAATACATTAAATCTTTTATACCTTAAGCAACTCACCTGTTCTCTCCTCCACACAGTTGTCATTTATAAGTTTGCTTTACAAAGTTGGACATTACAGCTAGCAGGTGAATCTTCCCATTTCAGTACAGCTAGCCAAATAGCAAAGATCCACTTACTGCTAAAGAGACAGAGAGTGAAAGTGAACATAAAACTCATTGTTGCAACCAGAGGCAGATGTGTAGTTTTAGTGTCCTTATTTTCCACTGGGTTATCAATTCTGTCACTAGTTAGCGAACATAAACTAATGTAAGTCAACCAACCTGGTGAGACAACATATTGTACTGACAGGAGATAAACTTAAACTTTAAACACTTATTTCTTAAATCCAGCTTCACAGACAGAGTTACATCTATGTCAGTGTTTCAGAGCAGGGCTACATGATGTAAACAAGCCTTTATATGTGTGGTGTTTCATGACTGCACTGTCACAGCTCTGATGACTGTCCACTCCACGTGCATTGTGACTTTTATTCTTCTTCTCTCCAAAGCATACCTCCACCTCTCTGGACGCTCCTCCACCTCTCCCTACAGATCATAATGTCATCTGCAAACATCATAGTCCACAGAGACTCCTGCCTGACCTCATCTGTCAGTCTGTGCAAAGAGGAAGGAGCTCAGAGCAGATCCAAGGTGTAATCCCACGCCCACCTTGAACACCTCACCACTGTCTCTCTGTCCTCTCTGCACCACCCTCACATACATCTCTGCCACTCCTGACCTCCTCATGCAGATCCATAAAGACACACTGAAGCTCTTTCTGACCTCCTCTATAATAAACATCATATCTGTAGTGCTCTTTCTCAGCATGAAGCCACACTGCTGCTCACTGATCATCACGTTCAAACTACCTGTTATATGTTTGCTGTGCCCAAATAAAGTGTATCTCCTGTTATTATTGACTTATTTAAGCTAAAGGCATATTATTTTATACAGCTCGTTTTCTCTGTCACATTATTTTCACTTCAGGTTTGTTCAGGTTTTATGTGAATCTATTTTTTTATTTTTGATTGTGATCTTTTGTATTGTCTTCTTCAAACCACGTTCTAACTATTTTTTGGGTTATACAAATACAGTTTATTATTAGCCTCGAAGTAATATCTGATTGTAACCGAAACACTGACACGCTTTTTGTATTTAGTCACGTAAGAGTAAAATGTATTTCATGGAAAATGCAAATGAAGGCACGTGTGCTGCCGTTCATGGATGAAAATTGATGGTTTTGCGACAGTACTGGCAAGTGTCGCAAACGTGTGGGAGGCTTTGAGCTGCTCGTTACGTAGAGGCTGCCGCCTACACTGACCTGGATATCTGTGGCCGAGGACGGCTCTGCCGACCTCGTTTCATATCACTGCTTTAGGACTGCGGCACAGCGCGCGGACCTGTTTTACGCTGCAGGGCCCTCGTGCTGAAGGCTTTGAACAGCAGCGGTGTGTCCGCGAGGACGGACTGTTAGCAGCCTAATGGACAGGATCGATAACAAGGCCGGGCTGAGGACACTTATCGTGTCATGTCTGTGTTTTATGGTCTCTGATCACGCCGTGTGTCCGACTCGCTGCTGCGTGGAACTGGGTCTCTGTATCGTGCACCTCCGTTTACTCAGACATCAGTATTTACTTCTCTGAAGCAAGGAAGTGGAGCTGGCGGAACTCGGAGAACGTGAGAGCGGAAGTTGTGTGACTTGACCGCCATAATAAAAGCCTTAAGTGGTTTTGTTTACGCTTATAAATGGCTTCTGGGATTAAACAGAGGAGTACAACTGGAACAAAACTACAGCCAACTTGTCATTTGTAAAATAACGTTTCGTCCTTTGCCAGCGCCGTGTATCCCGAATGATCTATCCACGTTGGTTGGCTTTATTTTGGAGTGTGCGAGCGGAAGTCGCCCTTGGCTCTTCGTGCGCTGACACTGGTAGGAAGTGGGATGTGGCCAGGATGTATTTATGCTGCTGTCCGAGATGTGAGAGTCAGTGAATCAGCTCTGCCTTTAGAGCCCGTGTTCTCCGGCGCTCACAGCGGGGGTACGCTCACTGCCGCTGCCCGTCAGCGTGGTTCGTGTCAGGGGTCGAAGCAGCGGCCGGAGCCGCTGTGCTGTCCCCGCCTGGACGGCACCGTGCCCGGGAACAGTTTGTTGAATTTGTGCGCGTGGCTGTAGCCTGAGCTTTACGTAATGACAGCATGTGAATGACATGTTTGGCGTGTGACTTTTTTGCCCAGCACTGCACATCCACGATTTTAAACACATGTCAAGAACTCAGCCTCAGATGATGATGGAGTCCTCTGTCGCGCTCGGCAGGCTGGAGCTGGCCCCCAGCTCCTCCGCGGGTGGGGTCCCTCTGACCTCTCGGCTCCCCGGAGGCGCACCCCCTAAAGAAAAGCCCGGCCAGCCACCCTCGGGGCACCAGAGCCAGGCTCACCTGAACGGCTGCGTCCCGCTGTCACATCAGGTGGCGGGTCACAAGTATGGAGTGGATAAAGTGGGTAAGTCACCTGCGGACACGACTCTTATCACCCTGCACTTACAGTTCTTGTCACAGAACCACCTCTGTCCTCATCACGCCATCGTGTTAGCTGGTTATTCAAACGGGGATCTGGCTTAATCCTGACAGGTGTTAACGCACCTGCTTGATCTTCAGCACCTGTAACATGCAGACACTCGCTCCTTTGTTTGTCCTCGTCACAGAATCCGCTGTCACCAAAGAAGACTAATGTCTAATGTCCATGTGTGCAAACAGCAAAATTACACACTGGACCTTTTTTTCAGTGTTTTTCATGATAGGAATACATGTGACAGTTTCCCTTTGCAGTTTTCTCTGCGCTTTGCAAACGTAGCGTCCTAGTGTATAATTTGGAGTGTTCGTTGAAATACCAAAATTCAGAAAGTTGTCTATCATACGCTTGCTGCAGTGTAGGGGTGAGCATTATAGACTCAGAATTATAGCACAATATTTCAGGAAAACATATTTTCTGTATTTGTGATACAACGTGGGAAACGATGACTGGAGAACACTTTGCTGATGGTTGCAGGCAGAAGCATCTATAAGTGTAAGTATGCTTCTTTTCCAGTGAGCTACTGTCACCGATGACATATTTCCTCATTTGAAGTATGAAACAAGTTCCCAGCAGTGTTATAGTGCAACAGTAGTGACACAGCATGAGTCGACTGTAGACACAAGTGTAGCCTGAGCAGTTTTTAGGTGTGCAGCTACTGCTGAACACTTCAGCTTGAGCTCCGACTCTCAGAGATACCTGGACTTGTCTTAGTGTTTACGGAGCGTAAACACATGGGATTACTTTACCTGTGTTATTATGGTATGAAAGATGTGTACCTATAATATTGGAGACTCTATTTTATGGCACAGTTATAGTCAAACAAAACGAATGGATTTTGATTAGTTCCACAAAGAGGCTACCATGCAGCTATCAGCCAGCTTCATAAGAATCAACATGACTGTTGATAGTATTATAACAAATATATCCCAGTGCAACAGAATCAGTGTAAAGGTGTCACACAGCCTGTTTCACAGTAATGGTTGTGCAGCAGTCAGCTGTCTTTGATCGCGTGGGCCACAGGTACCGTACAGCCTTGATGTCAGATCCGATGGCCACACTCTGTCCACCTGACGTAGTCACGTCTTTACAGCTCCATCATGTTGAGATTTCGCTTTAAGAAAGACGTTTTTCATGCAGCTGCACGTCTCTTATCAGTTCAGTTTCTCTCTGGAGACTGTGTTCCTCATTCATCGCTCCATATCTGCTGCTGTGTGGTTTCACAATCACCAAATATTTGAGATTGGCTTCTTGCAGCCTGAAACATTGTGTTTGAGAACCTCCTGATGAGTACTGAGAGTACTTTATTTATTTCCTGTAAATCAGACATTTATCTGATTATTCGGTTATTATTTAGGTACAAGGGGTCAAAATCTCATCACTAGATGTCAGTACATTGCAGATTGCCAGTGAGTGTATGCTGTCAGTCTGCTGTTTACCTCAGCTGTCAATATGTGTCCACGTCTGTTTGCCCTGAAGGAGGCTGTAAAACTCTGTGGAGTCAGTGAAACTGTCCAACGACAGCGATACTGAGCACTGCTGTTTTTGCAGCTGTTAGCTGACAGTGGCTCTAACATCACTGGCACTCAGTACACTCTGATATGATACGAGAGTGTATTCAAGCTGTTTATCAGAGGAAGCGTGTGATTATTAGGACTCAAGCCTGACATAATGTTAGCTCAGAGCCAGATGTTGTTGTTTGGCCGGCTCACGTTCAGGTGTCTGTTGACGGCTGACTCAGTTATTTGTTTTAAACAACTGCTGAATCTCATTTCTCTAGGTTAGCTTTCCTTAAGATTTGCTCGTGCGTGTGTGTGTGTGAGAGTGTGTGAGTGTGTGTGTGAGAGTGTGTGAGTGTGTGTGTGAGAGTGTGTGAGTGTGAGTTGGAATGAATGTCTGCAATATGAAGCTCTTTAATATGAATATTGTTGTGAACGGTCTTGTGCAAATAAAAACTGAATTGAAGTCAGTGAGGCAGCGACAGCAGAGTAACACCGGGGTGTTCAGAGGTAGAGCAGGCCATCTGCTGCTCGGAGGGTCGGTGGTTCGATCCCTGGCTCCCTCAGTCTGATGTCAAGTATCTTTGGGCAAGTTACCAACGTCAAGTACAGAATGAATATTAACAAAGAGCACTTAAGCTCCAACTAACGGGCGTATACAACAACTGTTGTGGCTTTTATGACAGTTGTAGAACAAGTTGAGCTTGTATAATCTCCTCCCACTCTTTCCCCAGGGCTCTGCTGCTTCTGTGCTTTTAAAGGCGTTCTCACAAACGATTCCTCTGCCATTGTCCAGGTTTCAGGTCTGAGCAGCTGAGAACAGGAACAACACGAAACAGTCTCCATAAGATTCTTCGTCATGACCGGAAATATGTTTGGTTTAAGTGAGGTTTGCATAGACTGTACCACATGACACGTGACACCCACTCACTGGCTCTGAATTCCCTGAATGCCCTGCCCTATTCTCACAATCTGACTTAATTGTAGTGAGCTGGAGGGTTAAAAGGACATGTTTGACTGGATATTTGCATTCAGAATAAGTTTTCTTGGCCTGTGTGAAATAGCAGGTCTGTGCACATTTTGTTAGTGAAGACCTCGATGAAAAGAAAAACATCAATCTCAAATGTGAGGCTGCAGTGTAGCACCTGATCTCAGTTTACAAAGTGGTGAGAAACTAAAGGTCTGCAGGTTAATAGCACAGTGGTTACTGCTAGTTATGGCTCTGCTTTATGCCACTACAGGCTGACTGATGGCTAAAGTCAGTAGCATATACTTGTATTTACTGGTATAAATACTGCACTAGAGGGGCAACAATGAGATGACCTTCAACAGAGTGGTGTTACAGGTGGGGGCATTTTCCCCCCTCTGTCTTCTCACTTTTGGGTGGGGTCAGTGTCACGGCTGCAGACCCTACAGAAGCTACACAGCTGTGTCATTGTGTATGGCACAATATTTGATTACAACACTTTGTTAGAGCAGCAGCAGGTGTCACAGGTGCGTCTGTGGTGCCCACTCATGATCTGTGTTGCATTTCAGAAGCATGACGATTTAGTTGGCTTTGTTTCAGCAGCCTTACATGGCTGTAACCACGTAACAGTGACACTCCCTCACAATCACAATTTCCTTTTCAAAAGCTGTTTCAAGTGTTTTAAGGTTTTCTGACTTGAGCTGTGCTGCCTGGAGCCTGTGTGAACTAATATGAACCGCTGCTTGTATTCGACTGCAGTGGGCAACTCTAGTTTTCATTTGATGGTGGTTATTTTCCCGTCATTGTCCAAACACAACATATTCCCACCAATAAAATACCAGCAAACTGTCAGAGAGCTCGTATTTGTCATGTGGTGTGAGTGAACAGAGCTCCACATGGAATCATTAAGTGTTGTGTTGTACTTTATTTCCTCTCCGTCTCTGTGTGTTTCGGTCAAACCTTTGATTTAAGAACTTTATTATAAAGCTCAGTGCTGAATGAATTGTTTATGGTTAAACTCTTAAGGTGTCTTTAAATCATCGTCTTACTGTCCAGGGCCTGGAGCCTGGAGCCATCGGCCTTTCACAGAGCTTGTTTTTATCTCTAAGTTTCCATTTTCAGTGTCGTCCTTTGTGTTTCTTGCAGGTATTTTGCAGCACCCAGATGGAACAGTCCTCAAACAACTTCAGCCTCCACCCAGAGGTCCACGAGAGATGCAGTTTTACAGCATGGTACACACACACACACACACACACACACACACACACACACACACACACACACACACACACACACACACACACACACACAGCGTGTTCTGTACTGAACCGTACCAGGTCATATGGTCTCTGTGAAAATGGCTCAAAAAATAAAATAATATTTATATCTCAAAATTTTGTTTTTAAAATTTGTGTGCTATGCTTTTAAATTAAAACTGCGATATTTCAAGGAGATTAGCAACAAACACGTTTCTGGTGATAAAGAAAAAACATACACTTATAAATGCTGCTCAGTAAGTACATGAAGGGCATTAACAGCCTTCTTTTCCACCTCTGCTGTCACAGAGGACACAGGTTTACAGCATGAGTCACATACCAGTACCAAAGTAGCCTGGACAGTTTTTTTCCTCCTAAAATAAGTGTAATATAACGGCTTCACAATTTAACTTCACCTTGTGACTGTTGAGAAGCTGCACGATGCTGTCTCACAATAAATATGTTCTACCCAGGCTGTTGGATCTTGGGTGGAGCTTTTTAACCAGATGCTTAAAGTTCCCCTGGGGTCACCGGATCAAATGTAAATCACGGTCAGTTGAGCAGGTGTTGGATGGATGAAGAAATGTAAATTCCTAATTACGAGTACAGGTAGCCACAGTGAGCTGCTTCACGGTTTCCTTTAGAGCTTAACACTGTGTCAGGACTGAGTCCGAGGGTGACGTGTGGCTGTCGTTTGACCAAAGCACTCAGACATGATCCCAGCAGCAGGCCCACACTGACCAGCATCACTCCCAGTTTCCAAAACTTTACCAAGCTCAGAAGGCAGTGTCATCAAACACATGCTTGCTCTTTGTTTTTGAAACAGTTTATACCTTTAACCTTGAGGACGCTTTAAAAAAATCCCAGTATTTGACAGATTTAGCCACCCTTCGGTTCCAGTAAAGGGACCTTTTTGTATTTATCATAAAGAGCCTGAATATTAATATTCATATATTAATATTTTCATCGTGGGAGGCTCTAATACCAAAGAAGATTGTTCAGTTCTTTTCCGCACCATCTTCCTCTTCATGCTGTCCCGAGAGAGGATTTTAGTTACTGTAAATTCTTTGGCAGGTACTTATTCACATAGAGATAAACCATATTATGGGATTCTGTGTTTGTCCTAGGTTTATGCAGAGGACTGCTGCGATCCCTGTCTTCTCGAGCTCCAGACTTATCTGCCCAGATACTACGGCACCTGGTCCTCTCCTGACAGGCCCAACGGTAAGGTCGTACTGTGGCATCACACAGAAACTGGATAGTGTTAGCCTCTAAGGAGAAAAGACAAAAAGCTGAGTTTAACTGTCAGATGGTGTCCTCGTCCTCTCTGCACAGACTGTTTACCTGTGTGTAAGCAAAGATGTCTCAGATCAGCAAACAGAAACCTGAGAGTTTCTGAAAGCAAACCGTGTCTATTGCCATCATCATAATGACAACATGATCATATGATTCACTGTAATCTGTCTGACCCAGTGTACTCTGGGACCTCCAAATATAAGTACAGACACTGACATTTGACTGTAACAGGAAACAACTTGAAGCCTCTCAGTGAGGATCTGTAGCTGTCCACCGAGTCTGCTGAACTCGGCCAAAGAGAAAAACACTGTTAGATCCTCGATCATTTCCCTCCTTGTTGGTGTAGGTTCAACCTTCATAAATGCCTCGCACTCCGGGTTTGTTTTCATATTATTTTATTCTTACATGAGGTAGATTTTTTCTTTTCTTTTCTAAAACTCATGCTGATATGCCAACAAGCTCCATGAACGTTCAAACAAGACAAGCTAACACCTTCTGTTGTGACTGACAGACCTGTACCTGAAGCTGGAGGATGTGACTCGTCACTTCATCAAACCCTGTATCATGGATGTGAAGCTGGGCCAGCGGAGCTATGATCCGTACGCCTCACAGGAGAAACGGGAACAGCAGATCAGAAAATACCCGCTGATGGAGGAGATCGGGTTCCTGGTGCTTGGCTTGAGGGTGAGTTTGAGTCATGGTGCTGTGACAGTAAAAGCACGCACTGGTTTAAATGTAGGGCGTCAGATCAGTCAGTGTGAAAAGTCCAAATGCAGAGTCTTTGTGTGAAGAGCCAAATATCCACCCCTGAGTGTTTCTGTAGGAATTAAGAAGGTGAGTAGAAGGTGCAGTTGAATATCACTGATACCGTGTGAGCACCTCTTTAAAAGCAGCTTTTGGCAGTTTGTGGAGGAGAAACATCAGCTGTGATCTTAGAGAAGCAACTGTTGCTGTCCATCACTCTGGGAACAACGAGAGAGAACGATTGTTAACGAGTGGGAAACATTCAGGACAGCTGCCAGTCGGAGCGGAGGCCCCGGCAAATTCACCCAACATCAGACTGTGCATTGCTCCAAAAACTCAAGAGCAACATCTCTCCCATCAGACCTCAGTCAGCATGTTAAATGTTAACACTCATGACAGTGCAGTTGGAAAACGACTGACCGAGCATGGCTCATTTGAAAGGGTTGCCAGAGAAAGCTCGTTCTGTCTAACAACACGGCTGCAAAGCTGCATCTGAACGAGGCAGCACCAACACCTCACAGCAGCTGTCGGCACGCTGGTGGAGGGAGGACGATGGGCTTGTTCTGCAGGCTGTGGGTCTAATGTGAGACTCAGAGGTTGACTGATCTTATGACTTGCACAGATGTTTCAGTGTCTTTCGTGTCAGTGATGCTGAAGGTGCTTAGTATGTAAAATGGAACTGTGCCTTTTATAGCTAAGACATGACTCGGCTGTAAAAGTTGGATCTTTTTACCAACACGTTTAGACACCTTTGCTAGTTACATTTGCTAAGACAGCTGCATGCTTGCAAACAAAGAACGTGTGCATGTAGAAAGGCTGGTGTTGGTTCCAACATAGACTCACATCTTTATTTTCACAGAATTAGTAAAGCTGATGTCTGCAGTAACCCGCAGGAGGAAATATCTGCACAAGGTCACAAATCACTACGATAAGAAAAACGTTTGTCCTGAGAAATGCCGTGGAGTGGACCTGGAAATGGTTAATCTTTAACCCTGTAATAAATCAGCTGAACAGTACACGGCACTTCCATGTGCATGCACACACACACGGTCACACCCACTTGTGTCCACACCAAACAAACAGATAAGAGGAACGACAGAGAGAGCTTATCTGTTTGAAAGAGAGTCACATAGCGAAACCTTTATCAAGTCGATCAGTTTCCATTACAACTTGTCATCGTCATCATCCTCAGTAAGAATCCTGGTTTGGGCTTTCCTCTGACAGGACAAACAGGAAACACCTACTTCCAGAGAGTGTTAGTGACACAGGCCAGCGTTCGGTTTCATGCTCACTCCTCATACTGTCATTTATTTGTCTTTGAACAGATGTTTAAAATCATTAATGTGAATGAGCCACAATGCTGAGCTCTGACTCGAGGACTGCATTCAGTGTTTTCACACCTCCAGCTTGTTTGCTGTGGTGTGAATATGTTGATGATTTTTGCAAACTTGTTTTCACTTCTCCTCCTTTTATTGGTTAGAAGTTTCTGGGTCAAAGGCAAGAGAATCAGTGAAGTGCAAAGGCTACAAACAAGCAGCAGTTTTTAGTGGAAGAGTCCACTTGTTCTGTGTCTGCGGCTAATCTGAGATGAAGTGAGCATAAAGTACAGAGGGCTCATGTAGATTGAACTAATGGTAACACAAAGGTTGAATTTTGGGGTCTCTTTTCCCCAAACTTTCTATTTAGCGTGCCGATGCAGAGATGTACGACCCTGTAACACCAGCTCTGTCACATTAGATACATTTTAACCCCCTTGCTTCTGTCTGTTTAAGATCAAATCTACAAAACATGCAAAATGTAGCAAAAATGAGACGCACACATATACAGAGATTAAAAAAAACAAATCCCTGTGCGTGATCCTCTACCAGAGGCCTGGGAGCTTTAGGGTCCTGTGCAGTATCTTAGCTGTTCCTAGGAGCGTCCTTCATGGGGGAGATCTCAGATGTCGCTCCTGGGATCTGCTGAAGGTCTGGTCCTCATCACCCGATGCAGATCTTGGTAACCTGGGCGACGTCTGAGTCGCTATGGCTTAGGTTATGTCTCGCTCGGTCATATGCAACGTAGGCTTGGTTAGCATGGCGGGGTACAACCTGGGGACCTTTAGTGGGGACAGACAGCCGGTCAGTTTACAGGGTGAGAGAGTGTGTGGTGTGAAAGAAGGGAAGGACGTGTGATTCAGTGCTGAGTCGTCATGAATGTGTTTTGCAGAAATGAGTAATAAGTTTCTAGATGACGGTCGCTGTGTGAAGTGTTTAGCATTGATCGATGGGCTGACGGAGCAGCAGCTTTATAGCTCCACACCCTTTGTAAACGGCTCATAAAATGTGATGTCTGCGTGTGGACTTTAGCTGAGTGCTCAGTGTTTATCATGTGGTCTCTGCAGAGAAGGCTTCTGTACAGAACAATAGGACACTGCACAGCAAACATATACCAGGGAGCCAAAGAAACCTGTTTGTGTTCTTATATGGTGTAAAGTATGAGGCTACGCATGTTTTACTGAGGTCAGTTAAATAAACATGTCAGCACATCTGCAGTGTGCCTGTGAGTGTATGAGTATCACATGCACTGCCATTTATATAGTACTTTTCTAATATTACTGAACACTCAAAGTAGTTTAAACTGCAAGAGCAGTTTCCATCATACAGCCCAGTTTGATCTTAGGTGGGCCGCTGCCAGTGAATATCTACACATGTAATCCCGGAGATGTTTTTTAATATAAGAAAAAGAATATGTCTCGGTTTATTTTGGTAGGTAAATGAAAGAAATCTGTCAGCATCACTCTATAGGCTTAAACTGTAAATGTGTAAAATCAGATAATGTTATTTATGCCTGTGGGGAGATAAAGAATCGGAGTTTCAGAAATCTAATTCCTAATGACTCTGGTGTAATATGAATGGGGAAGGTCTGGAGTAGGGATACAGATGTTGCTTGAACCCATGCTGCTCTAACTACATCAGCTCCGCCACTAATATTCTGGTTGAAATAGAGAAACACGGCTAACGAGGAAAGGCAATAAAGGCCACTCTGAATTCATCACGGCTCATTCTCACCAACTTTAAACTTCTGTTACAGCAATAACAACGCTGACAGACGGGTCAGCAGGTACCTGCAGACATGTTCACAGGACTGAACATTGGACTCAGCTTCATCACAACGTCATGTCTGTGTATAGGTTGTTGTAGTGCCCTCTGCTGGTGAAAAACACCTTAGTGCAGCTTTAAATCAAACACTGATTATTCAATAAAAGTAAAGTTCTACTGTAAAAGTAAAAACAGTTTAAAAATGGTAATAATAACATCACACTAGTTACACCGTGTACAGTTATCACTGCTACTACATCACTGCTAGTAATCTTCACAGTCATAGTCATATGAGTATTTATGAATGGCATACTAAGGAGGAGTAATGCTGTATAAATGATAAATTAAGCTTATACATACATTATAAAGTGATACACCCTATGAGCAAGCACTTTGGCAACAGTAGGAAGGAAAAACTCCCTTTTAACAGGAAGAAACCTCCGGCAGAACCAGGCTCAGGGAGGGGCGGGGCCATCTGCTGCGAGAGAAGGAAGACAGGAAAAAGACATGCTGTGGAAGAGAGACAGAGACTAATAACAAGTATGATTCAATGCAGAGGTCTCGGTGTGAACTGTGAGGAGGCGCTATCTAACCTCTGAAGTGGCTGCAAATTTTACCAGGGTTTTAGACGAATGCCCCCCTGTGATTTTATTTTTAATCATTTTAACAGCAAACTGAAGAAAAGCCTTGACTCTGTTGCTCCACTCACCACCAAAAAGATTAACATAAAACGTGTATCACCCTGGAGAAAAGAAGAAGTCAAAAACTGAAAAGAAATTGCAGGGCAGCAGAAAGGAGATGGAGGAAAAATAAAAATGCAATCAACCATCAAATACTTTGCGAGCAACTTAAAATGTACAATAATACACTAAGGAATTCAAGAAATTCATACTTCGCCAAAATAATCAGTAATAACAAAAATAATCCCAAGCTCCTCTTCTCCACCATAGATCATTTATTTAACCCTGATTTTAACAGCTCCCAAAGAACCCCACAGACTCACTCTGAGCAGTTTGCAGACCACTTCAGGGCAAAAATCAGATGTGATATTTTATCTTCTCGTGATATGATTTTAAACACATCTGAGGGCTCGATTGTACCTGAGGTACAGGGGGGGGTGGACTGCTTTTAACCATGTAAAGCACTTTGTGCTACTTTTCTGTATGAAAAGTGCTTTATAAATAAAGATTGATTGATATTAACACATAGTGAGTGAAGGAGAAACAACCAGTGCATTATGGGAATCCCCCAGCAGCAGCCTGTTGCTGGGTAAGTGTAACATTTTCGATTCCAGAGAGGTTAGAAGGATCTCTATAGACTGATTCTAAATGCTGTAAACGTTCATCAGCATTAGTGTTCTGGAGCCTTTATACTACTGACAGGAGCTGTGTGGGTATGCATCATCATGATCTGCTACCATCAGAGCGCAGCTTTAGCACACTGATCTGAGGGCGTTCCTGTCTAGTTAAGTTGTTGTTTACATAGAGAGGATGCTGCTGTTTGCTGATCGCTCTCTTCCTGATGACGGAAACGGAAGACAACATGTCATTATTATGCTAAAATAAACATGTTTCCTTTGGTTCAGTTAGTTTGGTTCTTTTGAGGTTTGTTTTTTAAATTGTGGGCATATTTGTCGTGGCTGTCTTGATTTTTAGATTGTAGTGAATGCCCTTATCATTCATGATCATGTGATTGCAGACGTAAATATGTTTAAAGGCTCCCAGCATGCATCGTGGCATGGATTTGTGGACAGAAATCTCAGTCTTAAAGAGCTGCACAGTGTTTGAGTCGCTGGGCCACTAGGTGGAGGCAGCGTTCAGATCCCGTTCTCTCATTGGCTCACTGTCTTCGATCAGTTTGAAATCCTTCACGAAGTCCTGACCGATCAGGCCTCGTCACAGCTCACAGATGTTGTTGTGCCGTCTTATTCCAGCAGGAAGTCCAGGAATCTTCTGTGTTTGCTGCCAGCTGCTGAATAAATGACTCTGAGAACAGTGAAACTGTGTTTCAAACCAAAACTAAAGCAGACGTTTGTTTTAATGTGAGGTTTTCTTGTGTTCTCAGGTGTACAAGGTGTGCACGGACACTTTCGACTCCTATGATCAGCATTATGGAAGAGGACTGGTTAAAGACACTCTTAAAGATGGTATGTGTGCGTGTGTGTGTGTGTGTGTGTGCGTGCGATTATATGTTTGATGAAATTTAAACAGGGCTTTTACTCCCCCACCTCAGGGTAACACAGCATGTCCCAAAGCTCATATCATGCTGTAGTTTGTTGAACATGACATTGAATGCTCCTCCACATTCACCAGTGCTGGGATGTGGAGGCTGTGTGAGTCTGTGCCAGTCAAAGGCAGGTCTGAAGGAACAAAGGGGCTCCAGCCTGATACTGTCCCAATCCAAGGTTTAAGACCACTTGGAAAACGGTAAAAAAAATCATATTTTCAATGAGTGAATTTTGATAAATCCACATTTTTGCATAGATTTGGCCTTTTAAAGGTGTGTGGTCCTAAACCTTTGACCAGCTGTAAAACAGCCTGTTTCAGTTTAAGCGTTGTTTGTCTCTCTCCCATTTCTTCCTGTTGCATGTTGAAGCTCTACTTGGAACCTTGTTAAGATCCAAACATGCAAAGTATGATTTTTTTTATTTTTATTTTTTTTACCATTTTTCAACTGATCCTAAACTTCTGCTCGGGCCTGTATTAGCATGGTGTACATAACAGTGTCCAGTGCAGCGAGATTACAGTAACGTGTTACATTAGCACACATGGAGACACAGGCTGCACTTGAGCTATTGTTGTTGTTATTATCATTATCATTATTATTTTTATTATTATTATTGAACGTCTTCTCCTGTCCACCAGGCTTGTCTAAATTCTTCCATAATGGAGTTAGCCTGAGGAAGGACGCCGTGGCGGCGAGCATCCACAGAGTGCAGCGGATCCTTCGCTGGTTCGAGTCCCAGCACCAGCTGACTTTCTATGCCAGCTCCCTTCTGTTTGTCTACGAAGGCCTGCCCTCCTCTTTCTCTTCATCCTCCCTGTCGTCCCTCCTCAGCAGTCCATCCATCAGCCCCACTCTGATGGTAAAAACGCCCACGTCTTTGTCATCAGGTGAAGGCGGCATGGAACGGAAAGCCAGGCAGGGAAGGCTGGGGCAGGGAGAGGAAGTGGCCGAGTACAACAACAACAACATCCAGGTGGCAGAGCACTGGGACTACAGCCTGGACACTGTTTATTCCAATCGCAGGAAAGGTGAGGACGGTCACAGGGGAGACGACGGTGCTGTGAGCGCTGTGTCTGGAGACGGCGTCTCAGCACCGTGTGAGGAGGACAACTCTGCATGGAAACAGTCGCATGAGCTGCAACGACCACCTAATGGGAACGGAAACAAATCCCAACTGCAAGGAAAGGATGTGGACGGGGAGGAGGCGAAGGGCCAAGGAGGCGACGAAACGGAGACCGGTGCAGGAGACGCAGAGGTGGAGGTCAGGATGATCGACTTTGCTCATGTTTTCCCGAGTGAGAGCCAGGATCACGGCTACATCTACGGCCTGAAGCGCCTGCTGACGGTGCTGGAGCAGATCCTGTGTGATGCAGCGTAGAGCTCGCTCAAAGAAACCCCGCCTCCTGCTGAAACGACGAAGCATCATCTCACCTGACTGTGTGTGCGCAGTGGAGGCAACTGGGCAGCTGTGTTCTTCAGCACTACATGCACTAACCAATCCATGAAGGCATTAGGACCTCACACACCGCGTGTCCAGCTCACTGACGCTCACACAGGGTCACCTGACCTCAGCGATCAGTGGGTTGAGTATCTGATGCCACGGCCAGTGAAACTGACAGCACGTAGTGTAAAATGATTGGAAGGTGTCGACCGTACCTCTGATAAGGCTGCCGGTGACTCTGCGGTGTCTCGCTTTCAGGAGCTCATCTAATCCACTCACCACCTCAGTCCTGATGTTTCCTGTCAGCTGTCCACAGTGAGGGATTTTGTTTTTCCTGGATTCACAGGGTCAGGATTGCGGTGTATTCTATGCAGTCTGTCTGTAAACTACCTAAAGCTCCACTGCTCATTCTGACACTTCCTGATCATCTTATCATTCACAGGGCTTAACTGGATTCACTTCATTTATGTTTACAGTGTGGCGTCAGATTCCTAAACCAGGGCTGGAAAGCAGAAGTGAGTCAGGGATGAGGCGGGCCTGTTGAGCTCCACGGTTGTTGTTCATACCACTGTCTAAACATGTCTAACTCAGGTATTTACTGTAAGAAACAACTTAATATTAGCGCTGTCGTGCTCCGTCTCAGCCACGGTCTGTTTGGTCCTCGACACGATCGGGCTCATCGAGCCGACCTCGGTGTCCCGGCGTTGACCCGTCGTTGACCCGTCGTCTTTCACCGTGGCTGTTTGGTTTTTGTTGTTGTAAACGTCGAGCTGCCATATCATCCTTTCAGACGCCTGTCTGCTTGACTCTACATTTGGATTTATCGTGATGACTCTAGTGCCATTGTTCTGTTGTTAGCTGTGTTCACTGATTTTAAGTTGATCATGTGAGGAATTCATTTCTAACTGGGCAACAATTGGAAAATCAGCCATTATAATTGTGTGTGTGTGTGTGTGTGTGTGTGTGGTGGGGGTTTCAGGCTGGTGGAGGGGACGTGCTGTACTGATTAACACAGGATGTGCTTGTGGTCTAAGCTGAGATGACTCCCTAAGGATTATTTTAAGATTGTAGGACGAAGAGCAGCAGCCGTGGGCACAAACGTCAGAGTCCCAACTCGTTCTTACACGACTCTCAGCTGAGCGCAGCTTTGTGTTTGTTAGTGCTTTGGTAGGATAGAGCCTGCCGCAGATGACTGTATCACACCAAGTTCAGGCCCCAAAGCTGCTCCGGGTTTTCTTGCAGTCCTTGGTCTTGGTAACGAGGGTAATATTAAAAAAAGAAAGCTGGAAATAGTGTTTTAGAAATGGTGATGCAGCTCCAGGAAGAGGAAGTCCCCGCTGGATGTGGGCGAGAACAAGTAGTAACAGTTAAAGACTGCTTTTCTTAAAAATGTGACCTTTTGTCATGATCTCAAAGTTTATTTAAATTGTCGACGAGTATTTTTTTATCTCTTGTAAATTCAGTGCTGAAATATCTGCTTCCTGTCTTTTATTTTGGAATCGTACCCCCTCCTGTCTTTCACCTGGAATGGCAATAATCCCCCTGCTGATGTAAGGCAGTGTTCTGGAAAAGCGTTCAGCGGTGCTCGTGATTGATGCTGTTTCGTTGTGTGAATGCTGTGGCTGTGACGCTGAGCTGCCTGGTGGGGGCAGCACGACCGTCTCGCCTCTGCACCATAACTCCAGCTGAATCACATGACATAAGGAAAATCTCAAAATCCCGATGTTTTGTAAATGAAACTGATAAAATGTATTTGAACTGTAATGTGAACCAAAAGCAAAGGTTGACACTTTTCTCTAACTTTGCTTCTTTTTTTTATAATTTCCATTGTTTTTAGGTTAATCTCTTAAAGGATGTTTACGGGAATTTTTTTTAAGCGCTGCCTTATTTTCTGGTAATACATCTGGATCATGATCATTGTGGCAGCTTGTGACTCTCTGAGCCGCTGTGTCGTGGCTAACTAACAGAAGGGCATTGCTTATGAACAATTGTTAACCGAGTCAGGGCGTGTCCCTGGGGCCCGGCGTCTCGGTGCGGGCGGGCAGCTTTACCAACAGCACGTCCACTTTGTTCCCAACATGAACCTGATGACACCAGCGTGTTGGTCTGCTAACACTGGTCACAGGTTTGTGACACTTCTCATCTTATTCCTGCTTCACTTTACAGCCAATCAGATGAAGCGCATCATATTATTGTTTTTGTTGTTGTCGTTTTCTCCCTTCAGCTTTTGCTCCACTCATTTGTGCATCGATCTCTTTTATGGTACTTTAAGTGCAAACTGAAAGTCTGAATCACTGACTTACTAAATTGTAACAACAATCTGCCTAATTACCCAAATTTATTCATTTGCATCTCAGCTGTAATATAAAGTCAAAGTGAATAAAAACTTTAATCTGTTTTCAGTGCTCGTCTGATTTTTTTTTTTTTTAAACAAGACTGCATCTTAAAGAGCTACATATGATCTCTTTGCTCTAACAGCGTTTTGAATCTCTTCAGGAGAAAGAGCTTAGAAATGATTTATGAGATTTATAACATTTTCACTGTAACTTAATCCCTGATTGCCCTCTAATCTGTTCTGGAGAACAAAGGGATTGAAAAAAGAAACATGCATTATTTCAGAGTGACTGTGTTTCCACACTAACATGCATAACATGCATTATTTAGATCCACTGGGGGGAAAACCACCAGCAACAAAAATTATTTAATTCTTGTTAAAGACATTTTCAATCAATCAATTTATAATCACATTTAAAAACAACACAGGTTGACCACAGTGCTGTACATAGTAAAAAAGTATAAAGTAGAACAAACAAACACAAAGAACAATTCACTAGCAGGGACCACATCCTCTGTAACGATGGGCGATGAGGAAGTGTGAACTGGTGCTGCGGTTTGGGGAAGGCCTCGAAGGGGACTGGCAACGGCTCCTGGGCCCAGCAGATCCCCGTGTACTAACGAGAAATGAAGAGAGGGAAAATGGGGGGTGGGGGCATGAAAATGAGGACAGCAGGTATTGGAGAAGGGGGGCTTTTATAGCCTGAGGCCGGAGGGGGCGTGAAGGAGGAGTGGACCCGCTCCTGAAATTAAGATGATATCTCCGCAACAAAACTCAGTGACAATTAAAAGCTAGAGAGTAAAAATGTGTTCAGACGGGTTTTAAAAATGCTGAGTGTTGGAGAGATCGTAATCTGAAGAGGCAGACTGTTCCAAAGGTTGGGCGCAGCGTTCCCAAAGGCCCGGTCTCCTCCGTGTTTCATTCTGCTTCTAGGGACCACTAGAAGCAACTTATCAGCTGACCTGAGAGTTCTGTTTGGAGTATTTTTAGTTATCAGATCAGAGAGGTATGATGGAGCTAATCCATTTAGAGATTTAAAAACAAGCAATAAAATCTTAAAATGAATTCCACAATGTACTGGAAGCCAGTGTAATTGAGCCAAGACTGGGGAAATATGGTCATGTTTACGAGTTGGGCTGCAGCATTCTGAACTAGCTGAAGACGAGAGAGCAGAGCCTGGCTGATACCAAAATAAAGACTATTACAGTCATCAAGCCTGGATGAAACAAATGCATGGATGACTTTCTCCAAGTCAGCAGATGACAATGTTCTTAGTTTTTGCACACTGCAATTAAGAAAGATTAATGACTTAAAAACAAACTTCTACAAAAAGACACAAAACCAAACAAATAGTTTTCATGCGTGTCAAACATGCATCCATCCAAGTGGACAGAGTGAAGAGGAATCACAGCTACACACTGGATAAAGCACAGAATATGACCGCTACAGCGCCCAGGCTCTGCCTCTCCCATTTCCAATGAGCTGGAAGCTTCCTGGTGAGTTCTCCAGAAGAGGTTCTGGGATGTAGGTTTAGCCATTCAAACAGAAAGTGAAGGTGTGCTGAGCCTTTGCACATTCATGTGACTGTCTCGTAGCTAAGGTGCATGACACAAAAGATGATGCTGGGCTTCCTGCAGCCTCCCATTGGATCATTTGAAACTCCAGCTAATCTTACTGACCAGTCAAGCCTCATATAACCATAGATTCAAACAGAGCTCCATTGTGCACACTTTATAAAGCTTTCATCCAAAAACAATTTAGAGTCAGTGAGGCCCTGGCAGTGTGGGGCAGCAGCTGGAAGTAGATTTAAAAAGAAAACAAAAAACCAAGAAACTTTTGTGCGTTAATTGAAGATGAATGAATTTATTTCAAACTCGTGTCACATACATTCTTTCTTTACTTGAAAGAAAAAAGGTTTAATTTGTTCCTGAACCTCATCTGTTCAGACATGTTTACATCAGGATCCAACCGTCCTGCAGCCCAACTTTACTTTTTAGGAACTGGAAGTCACAATGAGGCAAATCCAGGATGTTTTTTGCACACTGGCATGCACCACACTTAAAGAAAAAATCTAATTTTGAGGCTTACTCCAGTTACTTTGAGAGCACACCATTAGTTACCACTAAAGAGTGGACATGCAGCAGCAGAGGGAAAGTGAAGAGTCACAGCAAACTGCAGAGAGGAGAAATTGGTGCATTTGGAGAGCGTAAAACTGCCAAAGCCTCCATGTGCTTCATCATGTGATCCTCAGTTAACATGACGGTGTTCTGATCTTTTCAGCCAATCAGAATCATTTTGGCAGTGTTTGCGTTTTCTGTGTGACATGGGAAGACCTCTGGTAATCTCCTACAATGTTCAGCTGGACAGAGCTGCAGACAGAGGTGTACCATTAAAAAAGTACACCTGAGATGGTTTTAATGAAAGTGTGCTTTAAATACAAACTGTGGTTCACATTAACTGTCCTTTCCTCCAGCACAGTTATTTTGAGTGACAACACTGATTTACTTAAGTGTGTTTGTGTCACTTGAAGGAAACAGTGATGTGTGAATGTGAGGCTGACAGACTGAAAGCTTGCTGTGAGCACTTCCTGTGGAGCAGGTCCAGTTCAGCTCCTCTTCCAGCACTGGACTGAACGTGGACGGTCCCTGAACCCTGGGACTCTGAGCTCTTAAATCGTCTTTGTGGAATTATAAAATGGTCTGAATTTTCATTTACTGGATTTAAAATGTGTGATAAAGAGCCTGAAGAAAAGAGATTAGAGGCGAAAAACAGTGCAACTCCCTCTATATGTTTATTGTTGAAAAAATAATGGATAAACAGTTTGACGAGCTGCGTCATTCCTGACACCAGAACACAGCCATGCTACCTGATTACTACATACTCCTTCTGGTTTTGATTAAAATGATTATGACAGAAACTTTTTTAACCATTTTGGCAATATAGGAGATATTTTGATAATTATTTTTAAATCTGAAAACTTTGTCTTGTAGTGCAGTGGTTGATTTTGAAACTAGCCGCTCCAATCTTGGATGGTTTTAGGGATTAGGAGTGATGGCATTTGGACCAGAGTGTAAAGTACTAGTATCAGGTAAGGCCAGTAAGCAAGCTCCATAGATGTATGGGTGAAGGTTACACTCATAAATACGTGGAAAATGACACTTTTTGTTGTTGTTTTGTTGATGTTTTTATTTGTTTTTAATTCAAGGGACTCAACAAAAGAATTATATTTTTCCCAGAGTGGTTTCTCTTCACTGGGTACGTGTTAAATTCATAATTGAATTACAAATCTCCCTCCTCACACACAAAGTCTTGAATAACTAGCCTCAATCATATCTTAACATAGTACCGTACCACCCCAACAGACCACTTTGCTATCAGACTGCAGGTTTACTTGTGGTTCCTAGAGTATTTAAAAGTAGTTATTATTCATCTCTGGCTCTCTTCCACAGTGTATCCTTGTCCATTCTTCCTCCCCTCACCTCTAACTGGTCTTGGCCGATAATCGCCAAGACCAGTTAGAGGTGGTCATGGCGGGGTTGTCTAACCCTAATCCTGGTTCTACTGGAAGTTTATTCCTGTTAAAAGGGAGTTTTTCCTTCCCATTGTCGGCGAGAGCTCACTTATAGTTGGGGTCTTATTGTAGGGTCTTTAGTTTACAATATAAAGTGATTTGAGGTGACTGTTATTCTGATTTGACGCTATTGAATTGACAGTGATCTTGAGGTCATTGTCAGTGCAGATGCACCTATAGTATCAATTTGAAAATCCTACATCACCTTGTTTCTCAGGTTATTGTGTTCACATATTTGAGTGTCTGGGACCCCCACCTGGGTAGAGTGACAGGAATACCTCAAGCCATTGAGGCTAAGAGGTAAAAAGTTATTTGTTTTCAAAAGAAGAACATTTTGCCTGCCACATGCTGAGGATGCGTTGGGGTAACAGATTATAATGTCCACCCTGTCTTTAAACTTGAGCTGTACTGGTTAGATTACTGGTTAAATTACCATCATTGTATTCATGGTCTTAAGCTGATGAGTCCTCAAAATGTGACCTTTGACAGTTAATAGTATCTTATATATTCCCAGTACGGTACTTGTCAATTTTTGATATGTCAAACCTGACATTTTTGGCGTGCAGTTGTTAGTGCCATTGCCTAGCAACAAAAAGGTTTCTGAGATCGAACCTGCTGGACAGCCAGGTCCTTTATTTGTTGAGTTAGCATGTTCTACCACAGCCATGCTAACCAGCCCTGTTCTGTAGTACTTTGTTATTCACACACAAAAAAAGAGCAGCTGTTCTCTGGTTTGTCAAAATAAACTGCTTTATAACCAGGCAAAGACACCTGGTGTTACCTAAGCTGGGACGTGAACACACTCTACAAACCAAAATAATAATACATGTTGTAATGTTATACACAGGGCAAAGAGTGTACGGTTACATTGTAACTACATGAAACCATTAATAACATTCCTCATTAATGAAGGCATCTCTGAAATATCTTTGAAATGTGCAGTTCTCTATCATATCATCTCTCCACTCCCTTACATATTTCATATGCATCCTCCCCCCCGCCTTGATCGTGGCGTGTGGATACTTCTTTAAGACACTCCAGCTATCCCGGCCACGCCCACAGCTTACATACAAAACAGCTGTGCAAATTTGAAACTAGTGATAGTTTGATCAGAACACGTCACCGAGCTCCCAGTGTATGCCATCCAGGAGGTGTGGGATTGCTGAGAACCAGGGCATGTGGGGCCAGAGAGGGGCCACCAGGACCAGCCGCACCTCCTCGGTCTGGACTCGGCGGAGGACTAAGTGGAGGAGGGAGAAAGGAGGGAAGCCGTACTGGTAGGTAGAAGAATTGAAGGCAGTGTTGTTGCGGCTCCTCCAACCAACGGCCGCGGCAGGCTAAACATGAGGACGCTGAAGACTCGCAGCAGTAAACACATTGGATGCGTTTATGTACTATTTGCTCCTTTTATTCCACATGGTACTGTCCACTATACAAATCAGCTCATGGGATCAAACTCTTAAACAAATGCACAGACTGCAAAAACAAAATAACTACAACTCACAAGGAATTACACCAATTACTATGCCAAACTACAACATTGGCCTATGGCATAAATAAAGCATACATGAAGTTACAGTCAAAAATGCATCAAAATAACTAAAGCTGCGCTCAAGCTGCGGTCAACAGAAGGTTTCCCCTCATGCTCACCCTACCTTTCTGCTCATCAACATCAGATGTGGTGAACAGGTGAGTGCAACCACATTTATCACCTAACACACCCATGAGTCACGCCCCACACCTGTGCACCAATAAAGTGTGTGTATTTAAACCAACCCACTTAATCAAAAAAGGAACAGCTCATATGGCTCCTACAAGTGTGGTGATTCACTGGAGGCAAAAAGGTTGACTTCTGCCCTCCCGAAATGGCCCCAGAGTTCGACCACCTGCGGGTGGAGTCTCCATTTCCCTGGGCTTGGGGCCCCCCTGATGTCCACCTCCGTGCTCAGGGGACTTGGCACATTCACTGCCCTGAGGGAGAGGAATCGGGAGTGAGCCCACTGCCACAGCTTGGTGGCCAGTTTGCAGAGGGGAGGAGAGCCCAGCCCCCTCCCCCCACGCAGGTTGATATAGGCCGCTGCAACCATGCTGTCCATCCAGACAATGACATGGAACCCACAGAGCTGAGGCAGAAAGTCCCGAAGTGCCAGGATCGCGGCCTGCAGCTCTAACATATTGATATGGTGAGATGCCCATGAGCCAGTTCAGCGGCTGTTGACCCCACAGCCTTCGTGGACCACTCCTCATCCTACCAGAGAGGCTTCTGAAGAGACCAGCTGGCGGTCAGTCACTAGACCCATTGCCTGGCCCTGTTGGAGATTGGACGGGTCACTCCACCAACATAAAGCCCAGTGGAGACCCTGGGAAACGACCACCCTGCTCTGGTGGGAGCGCTGTGGACGCAGGCCGAGACTTAGCAGACGATGCTGGACTGGTCTTGTGCAGGAATGCCAATGGGACCACCTGCACTGTTGCAGCCATCAGGCCCATGAGGTGGAGACACAGGCCCCAGGTCACCCAAGAGTGGAGGGTAAAGTGGTCTAGGCTCGTCCTGAGGACCCATTTCCATTCCGCCGTGAGGGACACTGAGAACCAGACGGAGTCCAGGGACATGCCCAGGAAAACTGGGGTTTGGGATGGTTCCAGCCTGCAATTATAGGGATTCAGGCAGAGCCCCAGAGCCTGAATATGGGAGACCAGGAGGTTAAGGTGGCTGCTACAGTGATCTGCTGACGAGGCGCAGACCAGCCAGTCGTCCAGGTAATTCAAGACTCTGAGGCCCCACAGTCTCATTGGAGCTAGGGCTGCATCTATACAAGACGCCCATCCCGCTTGGGGACCATGAAGTAGCGGGGGGGAAAAAAACGGCTTCGTGGTACCCAGTGTCTACCTCCCGTATGGCTCCCTTTGCTAGCAGTGTCGCCAGTTCTTCCCGCAGTACGAGGGCCTGCTGGGGGTCGTCCACTGAGGTAAAGGTCTGGATGGTCGTTACGTTGGGTCTGCAGTAAAACTGCAGGCAGAAACCCTGGGTCATGGTGGAAACCACCCAGGGGTCCACCCTGAGAGCCAACCAGGCCACCCTGGTCTGCCTGTGCTGCAGACAGGGGAGGGGGCTGGGTGGCCTGGCTCAAAGAGATGTAGGAAGGGAGGGGGGCAGCTGGAGGATGGCTAAGCCTTGGCTTCACCTCCTCCCTGCCTCCCCTGTTTGCAGCCACCGCGCTTATGAAAGGCCTTCAGCTGGGGCTGGAGATCTCCAGGGCCCCAAGGTGGAGCCTTGGAGGCAGGTTGTGGCACGGAAGCTCAGTGCCTCCCCACTCTGGCCGAATGCCTGTGCAGGCCCTGTGACATTTCCTGAGCAGCACGGCGATTGTCTGTAGCTTGCTGCAGGAACTGGGCCGCCACTGGTCTGAATATGGCTGTAGGGTCAACCGGCAGCTTCATCAGGCAGTCCTAGTTACCCTGCCAGAGCCAGGACTGTGACAGTCAGAGGTCACGGCATGCCACCCAGAATGAGGCTAAGAAGCAGCCGGTAGCTATGGCTTGCTTCCTTGATGAGCGAGGCTATGTGCGAGGAAGCAGCCACCAGCTCCCCTGCACTGTCTGGGTCCCCAGGACTCGCTTGCAACTGACGAGTGCAAAGTGCCGCAAGTTGAGCAACAAGATGGCCGTCGAGTTGGATAGACAAGCCTGGGTCACCATAGCCCTGTGTAGCTCAGCCAACAGCGAGTCCATCACCCTCACGTCCCTTTTAGGGCATACAGCCATCCCCAGGAGGGAGCCCTAGGGGGGTGACCAGAGGCGGATCCAATAGGGGCAGGGGGGCCACAGGCAATCTGCTCCTGGCCATGCATGGCAGCAAACTGTCTGCAGGAGCCTCGACTGCCTGCAGTATGTTTTTTCGTACCTCTGACCTGTCTTTGAAAAATCGAGCACAGGCCTCTCTAGTCCGTGCTGGCAAAATAAAACAATTTAAACAAATTCAGGGGTTCCCTGGCTAGCATGCCCATTCTGTAATGGCATGGAAATGCCACACTTCAAACAATTTTGGGATGTAGGGCCACCATACTTCTGGCTCAAACCAAGGGGGCGGGGCTAACCCAGAAAGCACTCTGCTACTATCAGGTAAGCAGGCACGAGCTGCTACATTTTTCTCCCTTCACTGTTTATTTAACATAGTGTGTTCGCTTTTTTCCTTTGTTTTTTTCCCCCTAGGTGTGTGGAACGCTTAGAACTTTAGGCAAAAAGAGTGAACGATCGAGTAAGGCTCCGTAAACCTGCGAACTGCAGCTGCTCTGCCCCCCCTCTTTGGAACTCCCTTCCTCCTGCCTCTATTTGCTTAACGTTTCATCCTTATTATTTTGTAAATTGTTATGTTTGCTGTTGTTATTGCTTGTGTAGTGTCCTTGAGTGTTTTGAAAGGCGCTTTCTTAAATAAAATGTATCATCATCATTATTATTATTATTATTATTTTGAGTTAAGGGCTCATGGATAGGCAGGTAGGCTGCCGAGACAGACTCCCACAGGCGGACACCACGCCGACACACACACACACACACACACAGTACCACTCATAGGTACCACACTCAATCTGTCACACACGCACATACACAAGAGGAGATCAAACGATCACCGCTTTCACGGTTGCAAAGCTGCTTCTTACGTAAGCTGTGGGTGTGGCTGGGCTAGCCGGAGAGTCTTAAAGAAGTATCCACACGCCACGACCTGGCGGGGGGTCATACCCTGTGCATATGGATTATGTAACAGAGTGGAGAGATAGTCTCCATATGATAGAGAACTGCACATTTCAGAGATATTTTAAAGATGCCTCCATTAATGAGGAATGTTATTAAAGGTTTCACGTAGCTTCTAAAATACACACAAAGTATTTTTTGGACAGGGTTCAATTTTTAAGTTATGCTCCATTTTAAATGCTTTCTCCACTGGTTTTTAAATGTTCATAAAGGCAGTGTACCGTGCCCAAGCTTGCAGCTCACGTCCTGCTACTTTGTGCTGGACTGTTTCTGGGGCACCTTTGCACAGGCTGAGTCCTGTGATCTACGGTTCGAGGGCTCAGTTCTGATCAATGTGATGAACACAGTTGTATTTCTGAAAAAGTAACTGATTCACATGACATGTCAAAATCTGACAGGTGTTTATTTTGATATAAAAATATATTTTTGAATCAGAATAATCATTCAGACAAGAATACATGAGCTTGTCAGCTTTATCGTTCATTGCTAAATACAAATTCATCTGTTTGGAAAACCTTTGTGGATTATCACTACGTTTAACTGAACATGTTAGGCAGGAGCTCTAAATACAGGAGAAGGTTGTTAAACAGTGTCTGAAGCAACCAAACAGTTTGATAAGTAGGACACTGGCCTCATGTTCTGCCTTTACTTAATGTCAGGTCTATAAAACATATTCTCGTCTCTCATTTCGTTTAGAAAAAACAACAAGAAAAAAGATGACAATATCCAAATTAAATTCAGACTAATGCAAAACAGAGTCACTTTCTAAAAACAGCATATTATTCACAAGTAGAGTTTTCTAGAAGGTCCTTGAGTTTACCAGAAGTGCGCACTTAAAGTTTAACATGTCCAATATTTGCTTTCTGTGCAACTAAAGATGGAGATCAGACTACTTCCTTGCTACATTTAGCCACTAACAGTAGCCGGACACTGACGTGCACATTTCAGGTACACAGCAGGTTTGTAAGCCACTTTTATGCATGCAGACTGGATTGAACATATCCAGACTTTCTACAATTGAACTGCAGATTGGAGATTCTGATCAGTCTTCTCGAATTAATCTGAAATGGTGAATATGTGCATTTCTTAACATGTGAAACATTTTCCTTAAGATCTGTTCAGACAAAACCACCTGTTGCTGATTTCACTGTGTGGGCAAAAAACAGATTGTTCCTGTAAACCCAAGCAGTTCGTTCGGGGGATGGCCGAGGACAACTGAAAGTGGACGAACACATTCTTCAAGCTGTTACTTGCAAGTTTTCCAAAAATGTACTCTCTGCTCACTATAGCCTGTTTAGGGCCTGCGGATAGTACTTGAGGAAGATCCTATAAGCAATCTCGTACGTGTCTCCCTGAGGTTTGGTCGGGTACTTTCTGCCGTTGTAAATGAATCCTTTTTCTATTTGGAATACCGCCTGGTTGAAGGCAGCCTGCTTGAAGGGTTGTCCGCTGTTCAGGCATTCCACCAACGTTTGGACAAACAGGCCCCATCGCTGGGCATAGTAGTCCTCCATGAGCCCCCCCCACTCTTTGCTGGCATAGTCCAGGATCTCACCACTGGGACCCCAGAGAGTGATCTGGTTTCTGGCATTCATGTCATAGAGCTGCGCCTCCTTGTCATCCACGGCGAGGGACCGAGCTCGCTCCAGCCACGCCCCCAACAGGAAGTTTCGGTTGCTACTCAGCAAACGATTGAGCTCCGGCAAGAGGTCATAGACTAGCACACCACCTGCAGTCAGCAACTCTGACAGGTTTTGCTTCTTGAAAGCATCTGCAATATCTCGATAAAAGGACGTAGTCAGTACTTGTAGCACCTCCCGTGTCACATCCACAAGATCGTATCTGAATGTCTCTTTGGACATAAGAGAAGGAGCTGCATCCATGATGAGTTTCCAAGCTTTGTACAAGTCAGCGGGGTCATACCAAAGCCCAGTGTTCATTTGAAAGGATGGTCTGCGGACCAGTGGGCTGTGGTTGTGGTTTCGGTAGTGTGGGTCAGTGCAGTTGTAAATGCTGGCAAACAGGAGCCTCCATGCAGTAGTCAGGCTCTCTTGTGTATTTCCATAGCGACGTATGGCATAGAGCGACACCCACTTGGCCAAGTTGACTGGCTCTTTGCGCCAAGCCAGCTCACTCATCAGTTCATACGTCACAGGATTCTGCTCAATGCCTTCTGGTGTCATGCCTATGCCTACTAAGGTGGAGTTTGGGAAATGCAAGGCTTTAAAAGGGCCTGAATTGATGCTCTCAACCGTACCAAACAGCCCACTGTTGCCCCCAAAGTTCTGCAACATACACCAAATGAAAGGCTGCCCATAGAAAGACTCTGTGTAGGAGAAGATTGGCTCGGTCTCTGCAAACAGGTCCAGCACAATCATCCGCCCAAGGGGCACTCCGTGTAGTAGGGCCTGAATCTGGGCTGGTTTCCAGAACGCTGCATCGCTGAAAAACAGCCAACCTTGCATCAGCCAGACTGCCTGCGGATCAACTGGAGAGAAAAACATTTGGATAAGGCTGAGACAATAGAACAGTTCTTGAACATGGCTCAAAATCAGCAGGGAGCTTGAGCAAGCTGTCTGTGCAAGAAAGTTGTACAACAGGTCATTGGTGGGCCAACAAACTAGGGCAATTATTGTACTTGGACCCAGAAATTGTCACGGTTCAGACAGCTGATTCACTCACCTGCTGTCATTGAGGCAAAGACAGAGCGACTGACAGCAGACAGGTAGGCGGGGTCAGAGGAGGGTGGAGTCATTTCATTGAAGGTGTCAGTGCTGTAAATGTGATCCGTCCCAAATTGCTTCAGCACTTGGGACAGATACAGGGAACCAATGTGGTGGAAAAGGGGGTCTTGTGGGTCTAAGACAAGCGAACATGAGTAGCTGCAGTTGAAATGAGACCACGGCCCCAATCTGGTTACCCTGGCCTCTGGATACAGCCTGAAACACAAGCAAGCAGCAATACAAACTCTACATTCACAGAATGGTCACATGAAATAAATTTGGCAGACACAGAGACGCAGTTTGCTGCTTTTAATACAGGACAGAAACTAACAAACCAATTCAAACAATTCTGACTACCAGGAAAAGTAATTAAAGCGTTTCTGGTTTTAAATTCTAAAACGGAGATTAACAAGACAAAAACAGTGCAGATAAAAATAATTGGAAAAAGGCAGCTTCATCAGTAAAGGCAAGCATGTTATAAGAATGCCTGAGCTTTCTCATATCTACATCTTAGGCAGCCAGATTTGACACATTTCAGTATCATTTTTGAATAATACAGATTGTGCTGGGACAAACTACAGATCCAACATGGATCCAGATGGGATGATTTGGGAAATCAGATCTACCGCGACTCCGTTTTGGATCCATTGTGCTGTGTAAGTGGACTAACCCGGGCACGCTTTGATGATCTGTTATGGAGCCTACCGTACTGTGTGGCAGTATGGTTCTGTGGTCTGGTTCTTTTTATCAGTGGAAAATATCCAGAGTTTCAGAATCGTTGCCTCTTTTGATGAAATGTAATTATTTAATTCCAACATGAAATGCTCAAAAACAGACCGAGAAACTTAATCTTTGTAAGAGATGGTGGTATAGTGGGTTTAAAACAGGCTAGCTGAGATGAAGACGAGAGTTCATTAAATGCTACTCCTAATATTCCTAACTTTACTAGTAACAAAGGAACTCTTCACATTTGGCAAGTGAAAGCCATTTGAAGGGTATGGGAGTAGGTAGAGCAACATAGCAACAAGCACAGCAGCTTCACTGGGAAAGGTTACAGAGCTTTGATTAGCAGCTAGCTTTCATTTTAACCAAGGTAAATGGACTGGTACTTGTAGCGCCTTTCTACTGAACTTGAGCACTCAAAGAACTTTTTTTCTCCCATCTGGTCACAAATAGAAACACTGTGTGAATGTATCTTTAGTTAACGTTTATCTAACACTCACACAGACAGGATTCAGCATCTCACCCAAGAATCACTTGATACGGGAGGAGCCTGAGATCGACCCACCAACCTGTGGATTAGTATGTGACCCGCTCTACCACCTGGGCCATAGTCACCCAGGTAGCGGCCTGTTAGTAACTTTTATTGCAATGATCAATGTCTTCTGGGTTTTGGTGCCAAATGACTGTCTCGGGATATTTGCATAACATGTTTCATTGGCTAGCAGCTACATTTGTGTGTTTGAATAAACACACATGTGCTCTGATTGGCTGGCACTTCCAAAGTTAAACAGCATGAGCAAAGCAGACCAACAGATCCATAGTTCAGTTTGGCAGCTCGTGACGTCACTCCAACCAAAGTGAATGAGAAGCGAGCGTGTCAAAGCCTGAAATGCATCCATGTGAAACCTGCCTCACAACATCCTCAGAGCTTTCTCCACCTCAGGTCGAGATCACTGCGTTTCCTTATATGTGGCACTACCAGCATGCGTATGGTGGTAAGCACAAAACTGGCAGCTGCGCATGTTAGATAAACGTGATGGTAATGTTGCATGTGTACTTACTTCTTTCACAAGGTAAGAATAAGACTCAGTGATCAGTTTGTCAGAAGGACAGTAACAGCATACATGGACTAGATTTAACTACATTCAAGTACAAATTAGTGATACTTGGTCTTCTTGATAATATTTCACTACATGTAACAGTAACATCATTAACACACAGGCAGACTGCATTGCTCATTATTAAATTAACTGGTCAAGTTGATGGTTAGTAGTTGCAGAACCTGCAGAACTTCTCACTCCTATCGACACTTTGTGTTCAGCTGGGAGTTGTTCTGAAAGTGCTATATAAATAAATTGCTTGCTTGCCCCACTCTAGTCCCAACGCTGTAACGACAGATACAGCATTACATATCTGTAAGAAAAAATAAATACCTGCAGCCAATCATACTAGTTTATATAATATTTAATGCTAGCACTGGTTTGGCTGTAAGTACCTATAAGACTAAAGTTTGCTGTGGCACAGAGCAGAAAATGATGCGTGAAAATGCTGAGAAACAAACAAAGAAGAGTGACCTGAGGATTCCTTTGGGGATGTTTCCAGAGAAGGCTGGCAGCACAGGAATCATGCCAAAGGATCTCATCCGCTCTAAAATCTTAAACTGGAAAAAGTGAGGAAAAAGTGATGTGAGATGACTGGGCCCACAGCAGCATCTCAGCGTACATTCAACTTGGTTTAAAAACAAATGGCTTTGGTCCATTGACATGTTGCTGTATTGAGCTGTGTTGAGGTTTTATTACTTGAAGGTAGAGCTGGTTCACGTGCCAGGACTGCGGCAGAGGTCCAGCAAACTTGAACAAGTTTGCCATACGGTTCCAGGCAAGGAACGCCGGGCCGGAGAAGAACTCTTCTATCTCTGACTGGTTTAACCCAAGAGCACGGTAAACCTAAAAACAACAAGAGCAGCTGCTAAACACTCACAGTCGGCATTTTGCATCCATCCATCCATTCGCTTCCACTTATCCTTTTCAGGGTCGCGGGGGCGCTGGAGCCTATCCCAGCTGTCATAGGGCGAGAGGCGGGGTACACCCTGGACAGGTCGCCAGTCTGTCACAGGGCTAACACATAGAGACCGACAACCATTCGCATTCACACCTATGGGCAATTTGGATTGATCAATTAACCTATCCACACTAACTGCATGTCTTTGGACTGTGGGAGGAAGCTGGAGATCCTGGGGAGAACCCACGCAAACACGGGGAGAACATGCAAACTCCACACAGAAAGACCCCGGCCTGATGGTGGAATTGAACTCAGGACCTTCTTGCTGTGAGGCAACAGTGCTTCTTATCATACTGGCTTCTGGCTGAGCCTGTTCTCCAACTGTAACTTCTTCCTGTACTGCTCAGAGAATTATGCCAACCAGCTGTTTAACATACTACAGAATTGAAGTCCAAAACCTGATCTAGTCCTGATTCATATCATTGCAAGAGCTGCAGAAAAAACAGCTGAACTTTCAGACTTCCTTACCTCCTGCCACAGGGCTTCTTGGCCAGTGAAAGCCAGCGGCAGATTGATTCCATTCAGTGCCATCCAATCAATCTCTCTCTCCCATCTCGGCCAGTCCCACCACACGGAGGAATAACTAAAGGTGCAGACGTTCTGATAGTACCGGAATCTAGATACAAATACACAAATATGGTGGCTTATTAATGCATTTTATTTAATACAGAAATATAATATAAATGTAGTTTAATGTTTAGTATAATGTTGTGATTGATAGTTTGCGGTGTTATTGCTGTATTAGAACTGTTTCTTTTTCAATACCCTGTAAAGCCACACTACTCCTGCTTTATACGTATGATGGCTGAGCTCTATATCATGTTTTAAAGACATGATGATAAAAACAGTATGTGTTACATTAGACATTTCATCAGTAAAACTGTAATACTATTTATATCTGTCCTCAAAATATACTCTAAATCACACAGCCCGGTCCCCTCCATCACTCTGCACCTCCAGCTCTCCTCACACTCAAAGTTCTCCAGCAGAATGAAGGGAGGCACCGAAGTCTGAAGGTGTGCATCAGCTTAACGCTGCAAGTGCATCGTTGCAGTGGTTGACAGTGGTGATCTGTTGAAAAAAAAAACACATGGAGAAAAAGGTGGCTGCAAACTGTTGTGTTTCTGTGACTGCCTGGCTGTCCTACAAAGCAGGATTGGGAGCTATCCAGGTAACCTCAGGGTTAAAACTGGGTAATACATCCTAATAGGCTAGAGCAGGGGTGGGCAATCTCAGTCCACAAGGGCCGGTGTCCCTGCAGGTTTTAGATCTCACCTTGGGTCAACACACCTGAATCACATGATTAGTTTGTTACCAGGCCTCTGGAGAACTTCAGGACATGTTGAGGAGCTAATTTAGCCATTTAAATCAGCTGTGTTGGTTCGGGGACACATCTAAAACCTGCAGGGACACCGGCCCTCGTGGACTGAGATTGCACACCCCTGGGCTAGAGCCTATCGCCTATTAGGGTGAGAGGCAGGGTACACCCTGGACAGGTCTGTCCCTGTCTTGAACCCGGGCCCTTTCAGCATATAGGTGTCCTGTGAGGTACACCAGTGACCCGGCGACTTTAACAACAGGAACACCTTTGAATACAAAGGTCCATACAGTCCAGACCTAATCAGCATCATTCACTGTCATTCCTTCAGCTGTACTGTTTGTGAGCGGTTGGATTCAAAGCCACTCTTTGACACATGAAGTGTTACATTTGTTTCAACTTTTTGGAGTGACTGCACCGTTTGCTCAACATGTGACCTGATGAGTCTTAAGTAAAGAGTTACAACACCAACATATAATAAACTTTTCATATAATTGAATTTTATTTACAGGGCACCTAATCACAACAAGGTGCTTAAATATAGCACTGAAGTTTAAACAGGAACATTAAACAGAAAAACACATGTCATAAATAAAGCTACAACACTTGAGACAAGTGAGAGTGGGTGTAGACACTCCCTGTATGATGCTGAAGGATTACACACTGCTCCCCACAACTATGTTACAGACATGAGCAAAACAAACTGAACCACACATGCTGCCGATTGTTCAGCCCAGCCACTCTGCACATGACATAGCTGCAGTGAGCTGATGCGGGTCTAATGCACAACAGACAACTGAAAGGAAGAGTCCTTTAAAGGGCCTGGCGGCAGTACAAGCGCTCACAGAAAACAATGACAAATGTGTGACAACGCTCCATTTCTCATGCACCCGGGTCTTGTTGGGTTGTGGGCAGCGAGGCTGAGAATCATACGCCCCGCCCCCAAATACTGTCGTCATTTTATTCAAATATGGACAGTGCCCCGGCATCGTCCTGTGCGTAGTTTGAACCTGTCACAAAAGCACTTGATGTGCAATTGCTCTTAGGTGACGGACAACTATAGGAACCGTTGATTGTCGTGATGCCATCGGGGGCTGTGACTGCAACAGGAACAGGTCCACTCTGTGGTGAAGAGTTCTCGGGAACTACTGAGAGGAGCTGGCAAACATCACGGGTGTGAAGTGGATTTGGTGGGAAAACAGCATTTTGCTTAGTTCGGTAAAAGTAAACTGTAATTTAATTTGACAGCAGGAGTTCTTTACAGCACCGGAGCAGCCTGGGGTGCTCTGTAACATCATCAGTAGTGAACCTCCGAACCATTGCTATCTGTGACTACATGGAGCTTAAACCTGAACAGGAAAATGTGACATGAAATGTATGAGTTTTTTTTAATCCAAGTTTTAAATATATAGTGAATTAAAAATGTAAAAACACTAGTAAAGTAAAAGGTGGACAACAAATAAAGAACTGACAGACTGAGATTTGTTTACCTTCCTGTTACATGTTAATGGAGCTGCGACACTATGAGTGCAGCGGCCTAAAAGCTCTGTCACCCTCTGTAAGGACCAGGCCAGGGGTCGGCAACCTGCGGCTCCGGAGCCGCATGCGGCTCTTTAGTCCACATACTGCGGCTCCGCCTGGTTTGGGCAAGTAAATTAGAAGTATTTCGCTGAAGTGTATTTTATTTATGTTAGTTCTTTTTAACTCGTAGTTCTAAATTGGAAGATTATTGTGATATTAAAATATAACAATAAAATTATATTCTATTATTTTTTCATCGCTCAAAATAAGCGTCACACTCGCGGAAGCCGGTGTACCCGCCGAAACGCCGTGCATTTATTGAGACTTTCAACCCCAGGTAGGCCAATTATGGATCTTCGGATCCACATTATGTCAGCAGCTGTTCTCCACCGTGAACTATGTTAAAGACAAACACCGTTGACGCCTGACAGATGACAGCTTACAGTCCTGTGTAAACTGACTTCGTATAGCCCCGATTTGCGGACTCTGTGCGCAGAGGTTCAGGAGCAGAAGTCCCATTGTAAACAAATCACGGCAGACCCGACGATGTTTCCATGAACACGCTTTTGAGCATCTCTTTATTGACCACTTTTCACACACGGTTGCTGTACGCATACAGCCGGCTGTAGCTTCGCAGCTCACAGCCCGACATACACCACCAACAACACAACAGCACAGATAGCGCAGACGTAAAGGCAGCGAGGCGTGATTGCGGGTGCCGCTCAGGTGTGTCCGCCTCCCCTGCAGCGGCACTGCAGACCACGCCCCGCCGCACGCATTAACCAGGTAAAATTCATATTTAGGCAGAATTTTGCAAATATCTATTTTTCATTTTTCAGCAGCATAGAGCTTTTTTTCCAATTATTTTTTAAAAGTCAGGTCAAGGCTCCAACAGCCCAAAGGCGATATAAGGGAGGCGGCTGACAACAGTTTTTGTTTGCTACATGGATCATTTTAGTTCAGCTGGGTGTCTTTGCTTTTGTTATATTTCTTTAAGAGTTCAAAATGTGTTGATTACATAAATAAAATGTAATTTTCTCTGTAGCACTTCATGGATTTCATAAGCAGCACACCTTAGTTGTTCACACAAAGCATAAAAAACAATATATACAGTGTTATCTTCATTTTAGATGTCAAAAAGTATTTGCGGCTCCCAGTGTTTTCTTTTGCGTGGAAACCGGGTCCAAGTGGCTCTTTGGGTGTTAAAGGTTGCAGACCCCTGGACCAGGCCATTATTTTGGGAAAACTAAAAATATTGAAGTCACGTAGCCAATGACCTGTGAATGCCATAATGTTTTATAGCTTATACTCTCACTATACTCACAAAACACACACTTCCTGGAGTGAGACAGAAACATTTTGAGCCCATTCAAATATCACCTTTAAAATAAGAATTCTTTTAAAATGCATGTTTTTTTGTAGTTGTGGTCGCTTTGTTTTCCTTTGTTTGTTTGTTGCATTTTTTAACATGTTCAAAATAAAGATTCAATTCAATGCATGTGGCAGATATTGCCCACACTTCAAGTTCTGGGGGGTCTAAAAGCATTACAGCTGATCCGATGTCTGTGTGGGGAGCGCACACACTTTCTTTCCTCCTGTTGTTTGCTGTATGTGATCAGGAAGTGTCAGTTTGTTGTCTCTGACATGGAAATGAAACGTGAGCTGCTCACAGTTTGGACACGCAGTCTGACCAGGCGAAGCAGTCAGACTTTGACACCAACATCTGCCTTTGTTTGTCAGGACTCTGCGCATTAAACAGTTCACAGGTCTCTTCTAAGCCTGCAGAAACCTTTGTGAGGACGGTGCGGGTCACTGACCTGTGCGGGGTGCTGATGCGCAGGACGCCGGTGAGCTTTGGCAAAGGTCTGGGCAGATCCAGCTGATTCCCGGACCAGGAAACGTGGCAGTTGCAAAAATACTTCAAATAATTATAAATCCCGGAGGCCACGGCCACCCCGGTGCTGCCTGTGGCGACGACCCTGTTGTTTTTGGTGGACCTGAGCTCGCACACGTCCAGGCTGTCGTTGGAGAGGCTCCCGTTGACTGACACGATGAACTCGGCCGATCTGTTCCCCAGCAGCCGCCTCAGCAGCTCGGTCACCGCTCTGCCCTGCGCTCGGTCGCTGGCTCTCGGTCTGATGTGGTCCAGAGAAGGAAACCTGCAGCGTGCGCTTACACACAGGCTCCAGACGAGCAACAGAGCCAAACAGCAGCCGCTTCCGCCTGACATTTTGAGCCCTGTCCACGGGAGACACTTTCCCACCGTTGCATAAGTTTAAAAACCAGTTTATTTGTCTATTTGCGGAGAACCAGGAAGAGTTGCTTTACCAAAAGCCTGCTGGCCAATCAGAGAAAGCGCTGCGGCCTCTGTTGACTGTCAGCCAATCGGCGAGTGTTGTTTCCCTAAAGCTTTTTGGCATGTGATCAGTTTGTCACATGACAGTAAACTTAGAGAAGTGTTGTGCGAGTTACTGTTAAACTGCAAATAAAGCAGCTACAGAGCCAGTGTTACCGACAGCACCGACGCTTTAAACACAGCTCAGCAGAATCACAGACTTTATTAATCCCAGAGCTGTCATAGCAGCAAATATACAACAAACATCAAGCACTCATATAAAATCAATGGAGAAACAAAGATATGATGGGTAAATAGATGAATATAGAGATATAAATATAAGAGGACTACTATGTGTGTCGTGGTGTACAAAGTGACAGGGGGCACTGAGGTGTGATCAGTTCTGTTCCACATGTGTGGATCTGACCCAAGTGGATGAATTGAAGAGTCTGACAGCAGCAGAAGGAGCAACGTCCTGTAACGTTGCCTCAGACAGCCGGGTTGAAGGAACCTGTTGCTGAAACTGCTCTTCAGATTGTCCAGTGTGTTATGGAGGGGGTGGGAGTCCCTGTCCATGATTACCAGCAGTCCTGCCAGCATTCTGTCACCGACCACCTCCTCCAGGGTGGAGAGCTTCACGCCAACAACAGACTCGGCCCTCCAGATGAGTTGGTTCAGTCTGTTTGTGTCCTTTGCTTTGATGCCTGCACCCCAGCACGCCACAGCAAAGAAGATGGTGCTGGCAACAGACTGATAAAACATATAGAGCAGCTGCTGCATCATGCAGGGAAGAGCAGCGTGTTGTGATTTGTGAGCTGAATCATCATAAATGTGTACATCCTGAACACTGAGTTTTACTTTCCATAATAATTAGTCAACACAATAAAACGTGCTTCAGCTTTTCATGCAAACTACTGCAAAACAAAAAAACAGCATTTTTGAATCATAGTGCAGAGGCAGTTAAACTTCTGCAATACTGATCTGGTCAGCAGAGGGGGGCAACAACAGGTGGACTGATGACACAACCCCAAAACACTGATGATGTAACAGGTGGAGGCCTGACACGTTTCCCCTCCTCATCTTTTCTGACATAAATAAATAATCACTAGTTTTGGATTTAGCTAGATGTGTTTTTCACAGATGAAGACGTTCACCCTGCCCACACGTGACAGACGCAAAAGGGTCTGTGGAGAACATTAACCGTGTAACGTCGGTCAGCACCACTGGTTTGGTAGTGGGTCAGTGATGGTCTGGGGGCGCATATCCACGGAGACCTCTACAGGCAACAACTGGCCTGGCTACAGACACCTCGGGGACATCACGTTGCTGTCTATCCAACACCAGCAGGTTGCACCTCATACTGTCCAGGAGCTCAGTGGGCCCAGGGATATTTCAGCAAAATAGTCCACATCATCAGTTTTTCACTTTTCTTTTCAGGATGTCTTTGAATTCTCTCTGTAGATTCATCATTTTTATTTCCATCAGTCATAGCCAGTCTGCATCAGCATCATTTTTTTCCCATTGAGATCTGATGTATTGTCAACATGTTCCTTTCATTTTTTTGAGCAGTGTATTTAGAGACTGGGTTTTTTGGAGACCCACATTTATAAACGTGGCTGATTTCCTGCCTCTGTTCAGTACATCAGGACTTGGTAGGGTAGCTCAAATAACTCAAAAGATATCAACCAAAAAGTCCATTACAGAGGACATAAATGAACAGGCTGGGTCTCAGCGGGCTCCAGCACTTTGGGTCAGCTTCTGTTTTAAATGTGTTATGTAAATAAAACAGAGTAATAACAAATGGTTTTTCTATTCAGACAATTTTCATAATTTCTGTTTGAGGTATATTTATTTAGTGGGCTTAATATCTGAGTGCATAAATATAGTCTAAATGTAATCAAGTAGAGGTCGTGGTCTTTGACTCAAGTTCAAACACAACACAATCATTTCTTTCCACAGAGTAAGTTGATCCATATTTGACCATAATATCTTTCAGAACTTGAGCTGCCAGCTAGTGTTGTTGTCTTTTTTAGTAAAATTCAGCTGGTTGAAGTCTTAGCTAGTTAATACTAGGAGGCTAACATATGCTGATTAGCTTATGAAACAAGCTTAACTTTATCAACCAGAAGGCTAACACTCAGTTTCTGATCACTGTTCAAAGGTTTGTTATCATCTGGTCACACAGCCATCAATGATTCTCCAGTGTTGTGTTTGACTTCAGCTGGCCTGCATTTGTATAGCGCTTTTCTAGTCCATAGGACCCCAAAGCGCTTTACACTACATTCAGTCATTCACCCAGTCACACACATTCACACACTGGCGATAGCAAGCTACATAGTAGCCACAGCTGCCCTGGGGCGCACTGACAGAGGCGAGGCTGCCGGACACAGGCGCCACCGGGCCCTCTGACCACCACCAGTAGGCAAACATGGGGTTAGTATCTTGCCCAAGGATATTTGGCATGCAGCCAGGATGCAGCCTGGGATCGAACCACCGACCTTCTGATTAGTGGCTGACCTGCTCTGCCACCTGAGCTACAGCCACCCCCAGCTCATTGTTTACTTGTTGTTTACTTACTGACAGACACACATGGACAGCTCAACTCTGAAAGAGAAAACAAGGTCAGACTTGAAGTCGTCCATTTAAAAAGAAAGAAGTTGTACGAACTCTGGAGAAGATCAAAATAAACTCACCTTACTTGTGGAGGTGAATAGAGGGCGTGTCAGGCACTCAGGAGCCAATCAGGAGAGGGAGAGAGGTTACAGAGGTAAGGCATGGATGAGTAAGTAAAAAAGGAGTCTTTACTACGATCACTGTCACCTCAAATATGACTCATATCCCATAGTTTTCCTTTCTCTCATCATGACTGATGTAACAAAAAGTGAAAAGATTCAGAGTTTGGGGATAACTCGGACTTGGGGACGAGCACAGCATCGGTCTTACCTGAAAATACTGATTGTTGTGCAGAGATGACTTTTGATCCCAAAAGCAGGTCGAGCTGCCACAACGTGTCACTATGACAGTAACACAAGTACACACAAACAGCTAACCACACACATCCACAAACACTTGTGCAACATCAGGGAATCTCTTGGTGAACTGAGTCATTTGACTTGTTGCAGCTGGTCAGAATCAGTTCAGTATTTTTTAAAGTTTCCATAAATTTCCTCCAACAAAAGCAAATCCTGTCCGATGGTCAGCAGGAGACGATGGAGGAGCTGCTGTTGTTGCTGAGAGTGCCGGTGACTGAAGGTAACGAGGATACAGGTTCGAATTGACTTCACATACTTTGTACTTTTAGTGCTGCGTAAAATAAATGACAGTAAGAAGAAGTGTCAGTAACATGTTTTCTCACTTTACAAGCTACCACTTTAAATTTTTATCTCCACTTAATTTTCTTTTATTAGAATCAATAAAGACACAAAAAATGTCCATCAGACTCAAACAAACACAAGCAGGACATAATGATGTACTTCAAATGCTGAACACTGACAGTACAACTGTTACGGCCCTAGCAGGGCCGCCTCCTGAATTTGTCTGTGTGGGCGTGTCCCACCACCTCTTGCCTGAGGTGCCACCTTTTCTCCTTTACACAGCTGACTCTCGTCAGTAATTAAAAGTATTTAAGCCCAGGCAAAGGTGAGCTCTGGGCCGGAGTGCCATGTGAGTGGTGTACAGCTAGTGAGCTGTGTGTGTTTGTGGTTTGTATCTAGTGAGCCTCTCTCTTTTTGACTTACTTTTATTTTATTGGCCAACGCTTGAGTTTTGTTTGTTTCTTTGAATGGTGATAGCGGCTTGTCCGTCTCTTTTAGTTAGTTTTAATAGAAACTTTGATAAAACTCTTTGATTTAACCATTTTGCCTCTGTCTCCTTTTTCTGACCCGGACACTTTTTGTTACTTCCCCCTCACCGCCTGGACCCCTCAGGGGAACGTAACAACAACTTAGAAAGCTTATCAAAGGTTTAACAGAGAAAATGTACCGTTTGAAGCAAAACATTGAAATTTGAGCGTCTGCAAACAGCAGGCAAAGAAATCCTGGCAGCCTTGAACTAACCCTCTGTAGTGCCGTATTTTCCGCACTTAAAAAGCCTTTAATTTTCTCAAAAATCGACAAGTGCGCCTTGTATCACTCTGACCGGTGCTCCGAGTATCATTCTGGGTGAAGATCAAGACACTTACGGTGGAGGCTTCAATGCAAAACAGTCCTTTGTAGGAGACCTGACAGATGTTCACCTCTGGGACAAGGAGATCTGTGTGACGTCAGCTCTTATATGCAGGGTCACTCCTTCACTCCTGGAAACCTGGTCAACTGGAAAAACCTGCAGTATCTCATAAATGGCACTGTGTATGTGGAAGACAGTGACTTTGGTACCCTGTCCTGTTAAGAGTGCATTCAGACTGCACAGACGTGCTGTACAGTGACTGAAATCCAACCAACCCCTCGCGCCCTGTGTCAGGCTGGTACCCCGCCTCTCACCCCGCTGGGACAAAAACCCTGATACATGGAAGAGGACGGATGGACTGAAATCTGTCATCAAACTGCTTTTCATCAGTTACCAAGAAGTGACGTGTCCTTTAAAAAGCAGTGTAACATTTCTAAATAAAACACGGCATGATTAAATTTGACTTTCTTCCTATCTTTGCATTATTATAGATTAAATTATTTCTGTTTCTGTGTAGCTTAAAGTTCCATTGAGAGGTGGAATATTAAACAGACGTACTGATTAATCAATAATCATGATCCAATACTACAAAGTACTGAATATAAATCTGAAAAGGGTCTACATAATGAATACACTCAGTTTAAGTACTTTGAATATATTTTTTTGAGCTACTTAAGTAGGATTATTACTTTTACTTAAGTAAAAAATATAAATACACTGTTGTGCAGCATCACTTTTCACACACCTCTACGGGGTGCAGCCTGACAGTCGATGATTAAGTCAGTGTGGAAAACAACAACAATAATACCCTTGAGCAAGGTACTGTCTGTACACACTGCTGCTGGGCGCTGGACTGGTAGCTGCCCACTGCTTCACTGAGCAGAGGACTAAGCAATTTCCTACGGGATTAATAAAATACACATCATCATTATCATTATTAATAAATATTTAGATATGACCCTGGGTCAGCACACCTGAATCACATGATTAGTTCATTACCTCTGGAGACATGAGGTCAAGACATGTTGAGGAGGTCATTTAGCCATTTAAATCAGCTGTGTTGGATCATCATCATCTAAATCCTGCAGGACCCTCGAGGCCTGGAGTCCCCCGTCCCTGTTTTAGAATAACACCAGAATTTGCTGCCGGCTGTCAGAGGTAGACAACCACGCCACATTAAAAAAAATCAAGAACCAATGTTTTAGGGAGAACCAAGGCTAATAACAGAACCTTGGATAACACAAAGGGTCACGTGTACAAATTCAAGCAAGAAAAGTATGAATGAGTCCCACGTGAAACATTCAGAGGCTCAGTTTAAAGCACAGCTACTTTTCCTCTGAATCTCCTTCTCCTGCTCCTCTGTAAACTTCAGATCTCTGTGAAGCTTGAATACATCTAATGGTAATGTCTTTGCTGCTGCTACTGGTTAAAAAACATAAATACAGTCAGATCTGTTCAGCGCGCTCATCTTTTGACTGTCGTGATCCATCTTGTAGTGACAGCGCTCATGTTTCTGTCATTTTTTTCCACGACAGAATCAAACGAGAAGCCACAAACACTTTTTATTCCCCCAACAAACATTTTGGCCAAACAACACTGGTAAGAGGCCAAATCATTTTGGAGAATTCGTCAAACCTCCTGCACAGATGCAAAATCCACAAACATCTCTGATGTGTGCCAGCCTGGGAGGACAAGGCAGAAAAGAAAAGACAATAGAATGATTAATTAAAAAAAGTTTATTGTCATGTTTCCATTCCCAACATTAAAGTTCCAGTAAACTGTAGGACAAATTCAGACAGTAAATAAGACAGAGCACAGAGCTAACAGAAGCCAGCAAACACACAGACAGATACACAGACTGATTCAAGGCATTCGAGAGACTGTTGCATCAATGATCGGGTTCAACCACGCTGAGTAGCTGGAAGCACTCACATGACTCTGATCCACAGCTAACGTGGACTCGGCTGAGGTTCAAACCGTTTCAAGAACAGCTCGGTGTGGCTGGTATTTCTGCAATTATATAACAATCTAACACAAACTAAGGTATGACTCAGTGTGAGTCATACCTCGCGCTGTTTCCCTGTAAAAGAAAATGAAGACTTCCCAAAAGCTAGCTGGAGTCGGATGTTTCAATAAAGCAACAGTAGTCCAAACTGAGGAGAGGCTGCAACACAACAGTGAACCAAAGCAAACGAGTCAAGAAAAGAAGACCGACCTGTGGCGGCCTGAATGCTCTCCCCAGTTTAAACACCAGCAAACGCCCAATTTGTTCTTGAAGCTTGAAAGAGAAATCCAACATACGAGAGCTACAACATCTGAACAGAAACTACGCACACGGTTAAAACTGCCTAGTAACAATTAGGACAGTTCTTCATCATCTACCTCACAAAGCTCTCCTGCTGCTCCCAAACTTCTAAAGTTTATCTCTTTAAAGTTTGGATTGAAACCTGGGAAGAGATGAAAACTCTGGATAAACTGTGACAAGGCTGGAAAGAAGTGGAGAAGCAGCTTAAGAGTTTCTAAAGGAGAGGAGACATGGCATGATGATGGAGCGCACACCTAGGGCTGTTCGATATAACGATATATATCGGATGACGATAGAAAAACGTCTATCGTTTCATTTTACGCTATCGTTTGTTTCGTGGTGTCGCAAAATAAACTGTTTACGGCAATATTTTTTCATTATTTTGATGGTCACTGTAGTGGCTATATTAATTTCCTAAAGTTCTCTCTTTCTCTTATATTTAATATAGCCACACTACAGACGGACAAGCGCCTGTTTTTATGCGTTGTTGTTAGCAACAACGACGGTAAAACCACCTCGTGTCTGCTTGTTTATTTTCCACATAAACCTTTCACAATAAAGCTCAAGATCCTGTTGAGACTTTTCAAAATAAACTGAATCACGTGAAAGATGCAGAGTATTTACGGATGAGAAGCAAAAAAGAGCCGTCAGGTGCTAAAAAATAAACCTTAGACTCAAACGTTAGAACAGGCTTTTCCCCGCAGCACGCTGTGTAATAAATACTCACAAAGAAAACGGCGGCCGTTACAACCTATGTCTAAAAATGTATGGTTTCATGCATCAGTTAAAACACTCGACTCCAGGTACGCGACGCCCAGCTGGAAACACTTCACGCAAGTCGAGCTGCCCGACATTCACAGAATTTACAGAAAATGTTACATTTTTGTGATTTATATCGTTATCGGACGATAGATGTCTTAATATCGGGATATGAGATTTTGGTCATATCGCACAGCCCTACGCACACCTACAGTCGACAACATTCTGCACGTTCTTCCCTCACATGTATGCATTTGGTATAATCTGGGTACCTGACCTTTTTACACTTTAGAGCATTCAATAATAACTGAAGGATGACATGCCAGAGAGCAGTCTCCTTTAAGAAAACGTTGGACATGACAGGTTGTGAGTAGCTGCCGATTACCTGCCAGTGCCACAGGGAGTTTGTTTCTGTACAGCGGCTGATGGAAACACGTGGATACACTGAGGACTTGTCTGCTTGTCCGTCTAACACTCGACCGCATGCTTGCAGGCTATGCAATCTTGATATGATAAAGGCAACGACTAACTGTAACTGTGCACGCATGCACATGGTTGCTACACAGGTCAGATATTTACTGGGATAACATTTCTTGGGTCTCTCATTCACTGAGTTAGAGAAATGACAGTGAGCACCACGTCACTAACACGTCACAGACACTTCCAGTTACTGTGACAAACAAACATGAAGAATCGGTCAGTCAGTGTAAGAAACGGAGCAATTTACAAATAATCAGCTAGACGAGGTGATGGTGGATACGCATTAGAGAACTACCAGCACGTGTGAGGGCTCCCTTTTCAAATGGGTGTGCAAGCTTAATTATGGCTTTTTAGTTTATTCTACAGAGACGTGCATTACATCAGATTATATTTAAAAGTATATGCCTAAGAAAAGTTTAACAGTATGATGAGGTCTGAGAATTTCACCATCCATCCTTCTAATTGTCACAAATTTATATTTAAACATCACACACACACACACACACACACACACACACACACTCTGAGGTAAAAGTAAAAGTTTTGTCCCTTCTTTGCTTTCAGTTCCTCTGTGAATGTTCCAAAAATCTACGAGTCTTTAGCGTCTAATAGGATGGTTGTGATGGTTGTGATTACGAGCCGTGGTCGTAACAATCACAATGGTGGCTTCACTCTCTACACTGGTACCGTTTAAACAGGGATTGAAAACACTAGTCACGTGAAAACACAAGATATAAAAAGAGCATGCCTGAGTACCGGTTGCTGATATAATCCTAATAGAAATGCTGGCCAATCAAAAGCCTACCAACACCGTTGACACGGCGAGACGTCGTCTGTTTTCTTTGTTTAATCTAAACACAAAGTCTCCACCCAGGAAAGAGTTCTTGAATCGCTCTTTTCTTGGACGTGGCTGTAATGCCAACACACAGAAAAGGCTGCATTTAGCAAACATTCACATATATGTCACTGATTAAACTTCAGTTGTCATTAGTTAAACATGCCAACGGTGCTCTAAGGTTACAAGGTTTACTGTTACAGATCCGTGCACACCTACAGATATCAGTCCCAGTTCACCTGTTCCCCTGCAGGCTCTGTGCACTGTGAGAACAGGACAACTTTACCAGGTTTAAGAAAATATGTTGTGTGACTACCAACATTTATTTTACAGCCAGAGTGCTGTTCAAACCCATGTTAAATGGCACAACTTGGTTTATAATTAGACAAAGGCACTGGTTAGACTTGAGCATGATCAGACCTTCAGTTTAAAAAGTGTTGGAATGGAGACTCCAGCTCATACAGGCAACATGCTGTTTGTGAGTCCTGATTACATATAATGCTGTGTCACTCATCGTGGTATCTCCTCTGTGTGTCACAGTACAGTGGCCATCACTTGTCAGGGAACAGTAAATACAAAATCATCCTTAATAAACTTGCATGAAATATGCCAGCACAATCAGAAATATGGATAACCTTTCTTTGATTTAAAATGTATGAATGCAGAGTGTGGAGAAGCTGTGTTTGTATGTACCCCATTAGCAGGAGCGTCTGTGATGAAGTTCTCATTGAGGGACATGTTTCCATGGACGGGACAGAGCACATTTGGCTTGTTGATGCTGATTGTTTAACATACATGCCAGCTGTACTTTTGATGGAAGTCAAGCTGAGCAGATGAGGAGGGCACAAAGTAAAACAGAGACACATCCAGTCCACATGAAAGGTTTGCTGCTATTTGCTCACTTTCTGAAACCCGTGTGTGCTTTAAAGCCTAACCTGCATCCACGACGTCCCAAACCTGAACCCTGCCTGTTCCACAAGGTAGGCTGGACTTGCTCTCGAGTAGTGTCCTGTCACTAAATCCACCAGCTTGGAGGTGTGGAGATGCTAACAAGATGTTTTTGGATAGTAATTTTTATCGCCCTTTAGATATGAATGAAAGAGAAATTACACAAATGAATTTGTACTCTTGAAGCGCTTTGGGTAAACAAACTGCCCAGGTTTCTTATTCAAATGGCATTAAACTTCTCAGGGGTCTCAGGCCACTCTGTACAGTTAAAACAATGACAAAATATCATAAAAATAAAATCTGTCTGTGTTTATCTCATTACTATAATATAAAACTCCGTCTGAGAAAAGACAACCTCCCAAAAAACCCAAACAAAATTCAAATCAGTAAGCAGTTATAGTGATAGCACCTAAGTCCACTGTGCTGTAAGGCAGTTTGGTTCAACGTCGTCACAGAGAAACAGATGAATTGGTAGAAATGTTTTAAACACAGCTCTTACAGTTTATTGTCAGGACTTAAAGGAAGACCATGTAACCTCTAAGGGAAGAGATGCAACAAACCGCCGTGTTAGCCAATCTACAGCCCTACATCCACAGCTACCTCACACTACAGGGCCACTTTATTAACGTCACACAGACGCTGGTTCAGACTGAGCCAACAGGGAGGTTTAAACCTGTCCTGAAGCTTAGGCCACAGCTAAGCTCAGGAGCTAATTATAAAGCAACAGCCATGAGGTACCTTACTAGGAGACAAGTTTGTTTCCTTCTTGCTGTCCCTTTCTTTAAGTTATGACTCAAAAATTTGGAAACAGAAGAAGTTACATCGTCTTTCTTTAAGTCTTGATTGGAAATCTTCTCGTTTTTTCTTGACAATAATTTAAAAAATCGTCTCTGTAATACAGAAAATAATACATTTGTCAACTATGTGTCACAGTAACCAGTACTACCTGTGGACTACCTGTGTACGGGCAGAGAGAGCTCCTCACAGTGATATTTAAGGCCCTTTCAGACATGCAGTGAGGTGTAGCTGAACTTTTACTTCTCCACAGTCACAGTGAGATCAGTGTGTGTGACAGCTAAGAGGAATGTGCTCAGAGAGAGATCCGTCTTCCTGATTGGGAAATGCATCAGTCTAATCATACTGTAAATAGAAACATACGTGTTTAGGGCATTTTCTGAGCAATAACAAACAGGTCCAGGAGACAGAGTCATACTCTAGGCTGTGCCCATGTGCATTCAGACTTATGAATTGTTAAAAGGGCAACGTTATTGTAAATGAGCCGGCCCAGTAACATCACAACTGCAACAGAAAAGTGAGTGCATGGCTGAAAGGGACTTCAGCTGTGTGTTATCTGTGTCGTGCACGTCTCCTCATGCTCAGCGGGCACATACAAAGCTTCTGCTGAGAACGACCCGTCGCAGTTTTTAATAACAATCCAATTGAAACAAACTACCTCCAGATAGCAGCAGTGAGAAACTACAGGAAGCAGGAGAGGATCTAAAGCTTGTTGAATGGCAGTAACATTGACTTTGATAACAGAGTTACTTCTTAAAAAAGTCTTGGGCGTGTAGACAATTATTCGACACAGTTAAAGAGAAACCTGAATAACAAAATGTGACGCAGATCTGCCAGAGTGGCCGACTTGCCCTGGTTGCAGTCCAGTTGGTTTTGCAGGCGTGAGTGTTTCCAGATGGAGATGACCTCGGGGCGTGCCGCAGGTGCGGGTGTCTGGTTTAGGACTGCTGGCTGTTCCACTGGTTGGCCATAGGCCTGCGGAGCAGCTCCTCCACATGACGAGCCACATCCATGGTGTCCTCGAGATCAAAGTCCCCATCGGGATCCAACATGCCGTCGGCCCTGACAGGACAGCAGCGAAGACGGTCAGTGGAAAACAATGTTAAAGCATCTTCATGGATAGACAACATTCCTGAATGAAGCAGTGACAACAAAGACATCCAAAACTAGCATCGTTCACAGCTATCACTTCTATGCTGGACAGCAGCAAGAGTCCTGACAGGGACTAGAAAGAGAGAGCAGATTTCTCCTGTACTGGCTTCCCTTCATTGGCTCCCTGTTAAATCCAGAATTCAAAATCAGGTGACCCTGAATCCTCCCTTAGTTATGCTGCAATAGGTGTAGGCTGCTGTGGGATTCCCATGATGCATTTACTGAATGCCAATATTGATCATGTATAATATATCCATTATATATATTATGAATATTAGTTTTTAATATCAGCATGATCATTATTACTATTGTGACATGAAGCAATAAAGAATCATGCGTGTACATGCTTTGCTGCCAAACATCAGTGTTCTTGGTAAATCTGCCTTAAGAAGAACCAAATGTTTCCTGGATTTATGATTGTTATGAAGTACTATCACACAAATGTCAAAGGTATTCTGACTAATTTTGCCTTTTTACATGTTTATAGGAGTTTTATTAAATATATGCACAAGTGCAGAAAGAAAGGCGCTTACATGGGAGGGTAGACACCAAAGTTGTTGGGGTGGGTCACAGAGGGAGAAGCGGTCTGGTCCATGAATACAGTAGCTCCTGCACTGGGTTCAGGGTTCGGGGTGGTGAATCTATCAGAGACATGGCCACACTTTACTTTAGCCCACTGCAGCGGTACTAAAAGAGCACATTTACAATGAGATTCAATGAAAAACAAACATTTTGATTTTAGATTCAGGTTAATATTTAGATAATATTGAGTTTAGTGGTTTATAAGTTTTGAGTGGAGATATCAACATTATTTTTATTTTGACTGCAAGAAAGAGCGAGTGGAGAACAGAGAGAGAACAAGATGGTTAAGAAACAGCTGCTACACATCAACTCTTTTCCACCATCTTCCCAGCCAGCAGGCTAACACCAAGCTAGGCAACCAGAGTGACGTTAAAGGTGCGCAGTGTAAAGAGACATATTCACCACTAGATGTCAGCAGACTACAGTCCTAGCTATTCTAGCTGCTGTTCATCTGTAGTGAGTGTAGGCTGGCAGTCAGCTGTCAACATTTATCCATGTCAGTTTACTGTGGCGGACGCTGTTAAACTTTCTGTAAGAAGTTTGATACTGAGGTGAGCTGCTGAGGATATCCTCACCTTTAAGTGTTGCTGTTCTTGCTTCTGTTGAACATGACAACCGTGCTCTAAGGTTACATGTTGCTGTTAATGCAACCTTTTTGATCGAACATTGTTTGGCTTGGACACTTAAATAATAAACTCTCATACGAGGTGAGAATGTAATCATTGTCTCATTGTCAGCTGCCCAGAAACGGCAGGGCCACATGTCTAAACTGCAGGTAATTAACAACAAGTAACAGTAACAATATGAGGAATAAATGAAGATGTTTCTGCAAGATGAGGAAGATGAAGAAAACAGAGGCATGATGTCATAGCTATCACTGGGATTTGTGCAGATCTATAACTTAGTCCTCACCCATTATATTTAAACCTAATTAAGTAACGTAATGCATTTTTTAAAGTAATGTTTAAGTAGATTATTTTTACATTAAATTGTAGTGTTAGTGATCTTTATAGCTGCTAGTAAAGTTATGACAAATACAGAAAGGTGTAAATCAGGAATACTCAGAAACTTTCTGGATCGTAACGTTTTATGCTTGAAATTTTAATCCTGCTCAACAAAAATAAGGAAAACAAAACGTGCAGGGATATAAAGCCTCACATGTGGGTGTGACAAACCGACACAAAGGCAGCAGATTTCCTGTGGCAGTTTGACAACGAGACACAAACACTTACTCTGGCACGACTTGTTTGATCTGTGGTTTCACATATCCATCAACTGCTTTTGCTGTTAAAAAAAAGATACATTAATATAAAACAGTAGATATATGTTATGGTAACAGTGAAGTGTTGATGTTAAAAATGGGCTGACACATACAAAGTGGGGGGGTGTAGTACTTGGCGAAGACTTCGTCTTTGGGCCGGTCAGGATACAGATACAGAAGATGGTTCAGGTCACTGATACGGTCAGCCAGCGAGCGAATAGAGAAGTCCTTGGTTGTGTATGGCAACAGATTCCAGACCAGCCTCTCACCTACATAAAAGAACTGAGGATTGCAGTGATCGTATGCAAAAGGACAAATGCAGAGACAGTGTCTAAAACTCATCAGTGGGGCTTTGTGCCACTCTGTGTGTTTCTGTGTGGATATGTTACTCAAGGACAAGCTCACAGGCTGTGACTGACAGGAGTAAATCCAACCTGTGTACTCTTCAGCAGAGCAAAACCTTCATGTGGACTTTTTTAGACTGTGTTTTGTGTGGCAGCAGTGCATTGTATATGTAAGCAGAGCCACTGCATACCTGATTTGTTGGGGTTTTCTGCCACCCAGGCAATGGTGATGCCTCCAATCTCAGAGTCACTGAATCGCAGCAGGAAAGTGCCATTGGGTTTGGACATCAGCATGTCCTGCGCCTGCTGCTTGTTTACAAAGCCCAGAATGGCCCTGTGAACACACATAGTTACACACTGAAACACCAGGATCACAGGTGCACTGTCAGACGTGCACAGTACTGCCCTCACCCCACCATCTCTGCTACAGCACAAAGCTCATTTAAAGGTGACACAGTCCTGACAGCAGAGATCATTTTTAATCTCAACTCATCACACAAGACAAATAAATCTTCATTCCAGATTCTTCCAAAGGGAAAATAAATGAAAGTGATTACCCATCATTCCAGTGAGGCTTCAGATGTTTCTTCATAAGCTCTACTACTCCATCAAACCACTGCCAGAAGGTGAAGTTGCGTCCAGGTAAGCTTTCCTGTGCAAAACACATTTCTTCAGTGGGTTCATATGCACACCGCTTATGGCCTTTTATGTTTTCAATGACATGATGCTGCTTCCCATGTCTCTACAGCTGTAAAAGAGGAAAACTCTCCAATCTGAAACTGTGGAAAAGTCCACTTTTACTTAGGAAGTAAGAGGACAAGTAGCAGCCAGGTGCTGCTAATCAAATGTACGTGACTAAGTGATCAGAAGATTTGGACGTTTGCTGGTCTGGGGCAGGGGTCGGCAACCTTTCTGATGATGAGTGCCATCTAAAATTTCCTCAGAAGTCAATGTGCCATATCAACCATAGCATTAGTAATACATTTAATAACGCTCTATATCAACAGTTACACACTATATAGAACAACTTTATGGAGCTTTATGTTGGCAAAGTGCAGATCAGCTATTTTGAGAAAAGAAGAAGCCCAAAACACGTTTTATCCATAACAGCAAATGAACTGTACAGCAGAAAATACAAATGCTATTTATGGTCTCCTCACAACAATGATAAGAAAAATAAACGGCCAATATGGCATGTTTGTTAATACAGAGATACACATATTAATGTGATCTCTGGTCTCCCACTCAGAGACACAGGTCTCCGAGTGTCCAGCATTCAGACGGCTACCTGAGGACACTGTGTGAGAGAAAATCTGCTCACACAGATATGTAGAGCCAAATACTGTCAATAAGGCCTCTGCAATGTTCTGAAGACAGTTAAACTTGTCAGGTAGTGATGTCCAGCAGGTGAAAATGCAGCTCCATGAACACCACAGCTGTGGATTCCAGCTGCGTCTGTAGTTCTGCAAACTTTGACCCCACAGAGTCGAGCTTTTCAGTTCAATCAGCTGCATTTCGATGTCCTCTGTGTCCAGGCAGTTAATGCGAGACAAATCCAGCTGCTCATTAAAGCTTTCTGGTTTGATCAGAAAAGAAAACATTGGTTCATACACCTGAAAGTCCCGAAAACTCATTGGGAATTCTGTCTCGAGTCTACGGATGTATCCGTGCATTTCCGTGGTGCTGATGCTGCGCTGAGCGGGCAGCTCCTGAAGCATTTGAAGTGTGAGAATGTGGAAATTTCAACATCGCTTGAAAAAACTGCCAGCTAGCAACGTCCCTCTCACCGGTAGGCTAAGTGATTTTCAGCCAATTACAAGCTGAGTCTGGTAGTTGGGGTTGTTTGCTAAGATACCGTCATTAAGAAGCGGCACAACTAATGTGTGTATGCGAGCTAATTTGGGATGTGCACCGCTGGCATGGCCGTAGATATTTATTTTTTAATGCACCTTTTGAGATTAATTCACTGCGTGTCGTCCCATCAGTTAATCCTTCGCGTGCCAGCTGTGGCACGAGTGCCCAGGTTTGCCAACCCCTGGTCTAGAGCATCCAGGTGTGTGCTAATACAATGACACAATGTTCCCAGGAGTGGACGTCCAATCATATTCACACCAAGCCCAGACCACGCAAGAATCACAAAAACAAACAAACAAACAAACAAACAAACAAACCCAGAGCTACTGGACTGTACGAGCCCTCAGTTAGCTTGTTGCTCCAACTCTTTTATTTATACTTAGTTTACACTGTAAATATACTTTCTTACTCTTTGTTTTTGCTCTGTTGTGTTCTTATTCTTTTTGGCTTCTAAACAGAACCTGAGTGTTTCACCTTGTGTGAGTACATGAGTTGAAATTATACTAAAAATCCTTGTATCCCTGAATGATGGTGATGGATTGAGGCAGCTGTTCCACAAAAGCACACGCACACACACTTTAAAGCAAGCTGAAGTCTGTGCGCAAACTAGTCAGTGCCAGGATTTTGGCTCTGTGCTGTAACTCACTGTGAGTGTTCAAAGCCTCACATTTACCTGCACCACAGTAAAACTGGGATTAGAAATGAACCTCGTGTGGAGGATGGACGAGGACAATCCCCCAAAATGCATCCAAGAAACACTTCGTTATACTTTTTAACGTGTTTACTCACATCTGCACAATGAAAACCTCCCTGTATGTGTTTTCTCAGCTCACCGTGCACACAGAATGACCTCTGTGTTCCTCTCTTTTACCTCCCTCAGTAGTGCTATTAGATAATATGATAGCATATTTATGTCAGCATGCAGCTATCAGCAGGACTGTGTGCTGGCTTAATGTCTGAATGTCACAACGTGTATTATGGACTTAAGAATGTAAAGTTTTATCCAGCCTGAAAAAATTAAAAATAATGAAACACGGTATGATCTTGTCTACATCATTTGATACGTGTTAAATAGGGATGGGTATCGAAACCCGGTTCTTGTTGAGAACCGGTTCCCACTGTTTCAATTCCTTGGAATTGTTTGCCATTTTTGCAAACGATTCCCGTATCGATTCCAGTCGCCCCGAATGACGTCACCACGTTGCGGAGCGTCATTTACCTGGCAGGCCGCCTAAGCGGCTCAAACGCTCAAAAGTTTGGTTATACTTTACGAGAACGGATGACAACGGGGCAACTTGCAATACTTGCAAAGCAGATATTACATTTAAGGGAGGAAACACTACGAATATGCAAAAGCATTTGCTCACAAAACACGCGATGACCTTAAATGAATGTCGTGTTTTTAATTCCGCTCCGGACTCGTGAATCTCAACCCAGCAGCAGCGGTAACGTTTGCACGTCCTCTCCCGTTAATGCGGCAGGTAAATAATCAACTAACAGCGCATATTATGTTAGCCTGATCTGCCTTATTACAAAACCTGCCATTACTGTGCATTTAGGTGACCATGATGAGAGAGACAGAGTCTGGCTGGCAGTTCTCGCTGCAGTCTACCGGTAGCGTCTCCTTTCAGGCCAGGATAGACGAATGTCACCGAGCAGTGACTAAGTTTGTGGTCAAAGGCTTGCACCCATTTGCCACAGCAGATGCCCCCGATTTTCGGTAAGTGAATGTGTTTAATTGTAGGCAGGGACATTACTGGATATTCTTGTGTAATTGCTACAGAATAATTTATGTTATACTTTGTTATTGCTACAGAAGAATATTTATTTTATTATTTTACATTTACAATTTTTTTCCTGGGGAGCCTGTGACACCCCATTGAAGAGCCGTAGGCTGTGGATCTCTTAAGATCTCACTGTTGGGTTTGTAAGGCCATGTTACTCCTAAATTTCTATCTTGTTCAAAGAGAAGATATAAAACAAAGTTCTAAGCTAATCGACCTTAGTGTTCTCCTTTTTAAAAAATAAGAATTGATAAAGAATCGAATCGTTAAACAGAATCGAAAATGGAATCGGAATCGTTAAAATCTTATCAATACCCATCCCTAGTGTTAAAGCGTTTTGGGTGAGCTGTGGAGTGAGAACACGGCTTCACAACAAACGTGTGATTTCAGAGTCAGAGGAGCAGACTCACCCTGTTGAACTGGGCCCAGGATATGGTCATGTTGCGGTAGTCCTCGGAGTTGTTGCTACTGCTTGAAAAAGCCTTTTGTGCAAGAAAAACCAGGTTGTCGTCTGACAGGCCACGCCCACTGTGCATCTCTGCCTTGTATTTCATATCGAGGGCCTCACACAGCTGGGGCCACAGCACCTTCTCTGGCACAATGAACGGTACTCTGCCCTGATGAGAGGAGGAAAAAAGTTCAGCTTCCAACGGTGCATTTTATTTGTCTCAGCATATTCACTGTTGTTCATTTCAAAATATGTGGATTCGTTCCAGGTCACAGAAAAACACTGAGGCTGACTGAGGAACCGTCCGGGTACTTGGACAACAGTGGAGCTCTATGGCAGACAGGATCAGGACGAGATGGGTTAATGGTCCGCCTGGCACTGTTTCTATACCATCATCGGTCTCCACAGAACAGTTTAAAGGCATGAGGCGTTCCCTTTAGCAGAACCCTTGACAGTTTGTTGGTATTTCAGCTAAATCTGATTTAACATACAGGCTGTGATTCTTAAACTGTCCATGTCAATTTTTTGTAAAATTCATTTGATTACAGCTGAAAGTCTGCTCTTTAATCACATACCGTCTGATTGACACTCTGCTGTCATGGCCTGCAGAGGAAAAACAACAAATTGTGTCCAAACATTAAAGAGGGCACTGTGGTCACCAGCCAACGAGGGGTAACCAACCTACCGGCTCAGCAAAGGCATTGTCCCACAGGACTGTAGCGGTGGCGTTGTTGTCCTGGCTGCCGTGCACGATGACTACCACAGGCAGGGACAGAGTCTGCAGGTTACAGAAACACACCACAGTAAGAGACTTCTGAAAAACTGTTCAATTATAAAAGATGAAGTCCAGTCTACTCTAGTAAATTTGGCTGCTCATGTTTAACTCCTAAATATAAAAGATCAGAGACGGAGACGGGGTTTACTTTGACGTGGAAGACCAGCTCGTTGCCTCCAATGCTAAACTGGGACTCAAACAGAACTGTAAACTTCTCCTCTGTCACGGACTCTGCACCTCGACGGTCCGAACGTTTGATCCGCTTCAGTGACTGTGACACACACACACACACACACACACACACACACACACACACAAAGTGGATCTGTTACAGTTGGATTTCCTATACACAGTCACACTGAAAAGACAAAAATAAACTTTAAAAACATACATTACATTTACATCTTCTGTTATGTCCTAACACACTGCCATCAGCACTTATGCATACTATAAACCTCACAGCACTGTGCCATAGAAACTGTGAGAGTAACATTTGTCAATAAGAGGAGACGTGTATCATCTTTTATCTGTGCTGTGTCGCTGTGGTTGCTCCCAACAAGATTTCAGACAGACAGGTGAAAAAATTATCAACTGCAAAAGGCCGATTATGGAGAGCTACCAATCACCGGGAATCAGCAGGTACAATTGTTTTAAAGTGCAGTAAGGCAGCCACCATGTCCTGTGTGCATCCTCACCATCAAGACTCCACTGCTGAAGACAAACTTGTTGAAGTGTGTTTAAAGTTTGCTGAGCAACATTTAGACAAGTCTGTGAAATACCAGGAGAATAAAGTTTGGTCAGATGAGACCAAAACTGAACTCTTTGAATGTCGTAACACAGACCAACAATGAAGTTTGGAGGTGGGAGCATCATGGTGGGGGGCTGTTTATTCAGCGTACGGCACCGGGACGTTATATAACTCCAGGAAGGATGAGTGGAGACAGTCTTGATTAGAATCTGCTGCCATCTACCAGGATGATGAAGATGAAACAAGGATGGATGTTTCAGCAAGACAATGATCCCAAACACAGCCAATGGAAACTGTTGGTTTCAGAGAAATCAAGTAAAGCTGCTAGAACGTCCCAGCCAATCACCTGAGCTGAATCTGTGGGAAGGATCCACGGAGCTTTCAGGATTAATAGACTGTTTGTGTGGTGAAGGGGTCAAAGTCACACCTGAGCAATGATGGGACTGGTTTCTCCATACAGAAGGTGTCATGAAACCGTCATCACCAACAAACACAGTATTAAAAAACTGTCAGTGTGTTGGAAGTGTTGTTACCGACATCTGGTGGTAATTTCACATTAAAGCACCTTTAGAAATATATTTACTTAGAGAACTGCTGATGCATTCAATACTTATTTTACCTGCTGTATATATATTAGTTGAACTAACAACTACGTAATCATGTTTGCTTCTCATGAACCTTTCTTCTACTGAAAAAACAAAAAGTGCACTTTTAGCCCTTATGCCCTCCTTTGCACCCTTTCAACACCTAAAATCTGCCATAACATCCTCATACAACAAGACTTTTTTTCTAATCATTTAACCAACGTGAGCTTTTTTCAAAACGATCAAACATTAAATTATTTTCAGGACTTTAACCTTTTAAATGCAGTTTAAACATTTGATCTACTGCATTATTTTTTTTACAAAGTTAAAAGTTAGAACACAGCCAAACCGATCCCCAAATTTAAAAAAAGAAAAAACCCAAACGTACAAAAATGCTGATAAATGCACAAGTGTAACCACTTTATTTAAAGAGACTTACCATATTTCTGAAGTGTGCACTGAGGGTGCCCGTGGCCTGGTGATACTCCATCACACAGTTGTTATTGAGGATTTCTCCACTGCTTTCACTTTCAAGGCATAAAAGCAGAAAGTAAGGATTTAACACATTCTCACTGACTGTTTTCATCAACAAAGCAACCAATGATGATGTTAAGACGACATGTTTATTACCTGCCAATCAGCTGCTTCCATTTCTTATGTAAGAGAGTGTCATCTATAAACATTATCAGAGAGGTTTATATAGCAGTCCCTCACCTGTGTGTACTCTCATTCTTCAGTAAAGCCTTGGCCTGCTGCTCACTAACAATGACAGCTTTGACCTGAGGTGGGTTCATGTGGACGTTGAGCTTCCCACCCACCAGGAGGCGAACTGTGGCTGCAAATTTGGTCTGGGTTTTTAACACCTGGGGTGGCTGCTTTTCGATGATGAAGGTGCTGTGAAGAAGAGCAATAATGACATTACGGTCAACACTTATCTCATGACACAATGTAGGATAGGCAAAGGCATTATGTGACACTAACTCAGTATGTAAACGTGGGTGTTGTTTCAGTCTATGAAAGTCACTGAGTCACTGGCAGGTCCCAAACACCTGCCAGCCTTCTGTCCTGAGACGTGTTGTGCTGTTCCTGGAGTCTGGTGGAGCCTCTCTTCCTCTTTAGGGGTTAAGGCTCCTAACGCTCCTCTGACCATGAGGACCACTCTGGGCTTCACTCTGCTTCAGGCCTTTCAGCCTCAATACTATTTTACCCAGCTCCTTACTGAAGCTGACGTTGGCTGGGATTGGCATGTCTGTCACAGTGCTGATTCTTGTCAGCCATCAATATGTCTGGTTGACTGGTCAGCAGGTGTCTGTCTGAAACTATTTTCAGAGGTGGAGCCTGCGCTGTCTGACATATCATGTTGTGGAGAGACACGTATAACTGGCCAGTAGTTCACAGATGTTTTACCCTTGTGTGGATCCCTCACTGTTAGGATTCAGATATCATTTTCAGTTTCTAGATCATTAGTTTCAGACATCCTGTTGTACAGCTTTTCCATCCAGGGCCTCTCTGTCAAACTGCCTTTCTACACCTGTGAGCCAACTAACATTCTTCCAGACTTCCTTCCTTCCAGGTCACCTACTAACTGGAAGGCTGGTGGTTCAATCCCAGTCTGCTCTAGTCTGCATGCCAAGTATCCTTGGGCAAGATACTGACCCCATGTTGCTCTCCGATGCATCCATCGGCATATGGATGTGTGTGAATGTTAGATAAGAAGCACTAAGAAACGGTGTAGAAAAAAGTGCTTGAGTGAATGGGTGAATGTACAAGTTGTCTAAAGTGCTTTGGACGGCTCTCTGCAAACATTCTTTACACAGTATACTTGGACATATTCTTTTATTTTATTGTAATTAGTTTCAAAGTGGTGTTAAGTGTCTGTAACACCATCACCTGACATGCTGTTAAATGAAAGCTTACAATTTTCACCTGATCAAGGTCTTAAGTTTCTTCTGACCACATCTGAAGAGGATGGAGCACATGAATGCATTAAACATGACACTTCCTGTTTCCCAGTAGGTGGCGTGCTAGCGATTAGTGACTACTAGTACATAGATATGTGGAGGATTTGGGGCTGTGACTCAGCTTTGCTGCAGTGGGTTCAGGGGGGAGTGCCAGGGGAGGCGGGTGCCTATGTTCTAATCACACCTCCTCTATTTCAGTAGCATGGGTGATCCGGAGAGAAGACAAGAGCACAAACAGCTGGAGAAATGAGCTGAGCAGCCCGAGGAACCCACAGCAGTAAAAAATGAGTACTGCTACTTTTTATTCTGCAGTACAGATGCAAACTATACTGCATACTCAGACTGTAGCCTCTCTAATCTGGTTTAAATTTTTCCTCACCTGGTAACCAGGGCAGAGATGATGTCAGTGATGTCAGCATTCAGTTTGCTCAGCAGCTCTACCATGGGCCCTGGCAGAGGAAGCTGCTGGGTGAGATGTTCACAGCGCCGGATCTGCTGTCGGTTCTGCCAGATCAGATCAGCCAGCTTCTCACACCTGGGCAACAAGGAAACAGAAGGATCACCATGGATCACCGGCCACATACATCGAGTGGGATGAACCGCTGACACTGTCCTTTATATCAGCGTAAAGGCATTTATCGTAGCATTTAACAGATATTTGTAATATCAGAAAAATTAGATCAATTTCAACAGTAAGCCTCAGTTTCTTTAATGACAAAAGTGTAAAAAGACAAACCTCAATGTCCAGACTGTCCTGCATTCATATACAAGTTTTTGTTGATTCGCAGATTTATTTGTAACTGTAAATATTAAATATACAGAATCTTATAAAACAATTTACTCTGCCTGAGCCCTCAAAGAGCTTTGCACAACATTCACCCATTCATACAAGCACTTGTTTCTATGCTTAAGTGCTTTAACATTCACACACAGTCACACTCCAACAGATGCATTGGAGAGCAACTTGGGGTTAATATGTAGACATGGACAGAATTTTTTTTTTTTTTTATATCATGCTGACCTAAAAAAAACCTGCCTGACAAAATGAAACAGGCTAAAACATCTCAGAAAGCAACACATCACACCGCGATCCAAAGAAACAGATGACAGCCAATCTATGAGTCTATGAGGAAAAAAGCCGTGTCTAAGGCTCTGGTACTCCACTGAACCTTGGATAGAGCCATTATCCACACATAGAGAAAACTTGGAGCAGGTGTAAACATTCCCAGGAATGGTTGGCTAACCAAAATGACCTCAAGAGCACACCAATGACTTATCCAGGAGGTTACAGAAGAACATCATCTAAAGAACGGCAGGACTCACTGGTCTCATGTAAGCTTAGAGCTCATGATTCAACAATACGAGACTGGGCACAATTTGGAGTGGCCTAATAAATAAAAGTCCAGTCTCAGACCGAGATGCTTTGGCATGAACCATTCAGCCGTTCATGCAGAACACTCCAGTGTGTCTGTATTAAAATCACTCTGCACAGAAGAGAGTCTCAAAACTCCTCCACAGAGATGTGAAAGGTTAATTGCCAGTCAGCACAGACGCTTAACTGCAGTTCGTGCTGCAGAGGCTGGCACAACCAGTTATTAGTTTTAAGTGCCAGCTACTTTTTTCCTACAGGGTCAGGTCAGTTTGGATAACTGCTTTCCCTTAAGTATCGAATCATCATTTAAAAACTCTATTTTGTATTTACTTATTTTTGTCTAACATTAACATTTGTTTGAGGACCTGAAACATTTATGTGATGAATATGCAAAAAACTAAAAATAAACAAACAAAGCAAAAAGGGGGAAAATCCTTTTCCACAACACTGAATGATGTTTCTAAACTTGTGTGTTATGTCCCAATCAATGTCTTTACTGAACAAAAACTCTCCAAATGTTTTACTCTATTACAAAAACAGCTGTTGGAGTTTAAGTAGTAAAACATAACAATTACCAGGACTGCAGAACATCCAGCCCCCCCTCATTAGGACCCCCATTGCCAGCCAGCTGTTGCCTCCTCTTCCACTGAATGAGCTCCTCATCCAGGATCACAGTCTGCTGTTTCCTCAGCAGGCCCAAGGTCTTCTGGTGCTGTTCTGCCAGGTCCTGCCAAAGTACAGCCACACACTGAGAAACAGGTGCATATGAAAACTTTGCAACTCTGTAAACTACAGTAAATTACATGCAAAAAGGTTTAAGTGACCCTTGATTATTCCCCTGTTTTGCTTATTAGGAGCCAGACTCTGAAAGGCCTTTAAACAATTCTCAAACAATCTGAAAGCTTTCAAATTTGTTCTTTCGAATGTTTTTTTCACTTATCTGCATCATTCAAAAACACTCCTAGCATAAGAGACGAACAAGTGTTGTCTCTACATATAACACACAACTTAGCATCCAAACAGTGTTACATCCTACCAAATCTTGACTTTCAGGCATCGTAAAACTATACAAACTCTGAAATACGGTTTATAAGGGAAAAACAATGTATGTTTGCTCATATTTCAATAAATTACTGCACCCATTTTCTAGAAAAACAAAGAAATAAGGTTGGGTCAAGACTTGTGCTAAGTACTATATATACATTTTGCAGCCGCTGCAGTTACAATAGAGAGAGCATGTAGTGCTCTGCACCAGTGTCACTGTGTGCAGTGGAGAAATAAAGACAGTCTGAAAGAAGACTGTAAGGAAGTAAACACAGATAATAATACACGTTTTTATTTGAAAGCTCCTTTCAGAACACTCAAGGACACTGTGCTCAGCAGAATAATAAAAAGCCAGCAGTTTACTCAATCATAAAAGCATAAGACATAAAACACATTTAAAAATAGCAGAGTGGAAAGGTTATGTGTGATAAGCTATTTTGAAAAAGTGAGTTTTGAGTCTGTACTTAAAGAGAGAGAGAAGGAAGTGATATTTCTTAAATCAGGAGGAAGGGAATTCCAGAGTCGAGGAGCAGAGCAGCTGAAAGCCCTGCTCCCCACAGAGAGAGACACCCAGATGGGATGGTGATCTGAACCAGATCAGAGAGATATGGAGGGGAGAGATGATGAACAGCCTTAAATGTGTACAAAAGTATTTTAAAATTGATGCAATATTTGGCCGGGAGCCACTGAAGCTGCTTCAGGACAGGGTGATGTGGCGAACAGAAGGGCTCCTGGTGATAATACGGGCAGCAGAGCTCTGAACACGTTGGAGTTTGTGGATGGATTTTAATGGATGTAAATTATGCTAATGTGATGATGGCTATTGTTACATTGTTACGTAACCACTTCATATTAAAATTACACAGTAACATTTAATGCTGGTGTGTGTCTATTCTGTGCTCCTCATTTCACTACATTTACATGGTGTCACAAGCCAGGAAACACTAAGAAACAACTTCATATGGATCAGCTTATCTAACTGCTTTAGTAAACAGCCTCAATGCTGCTGGGCAGTGAGAAGCTCTCACCGTTAAACACACAGTATTATTAAAAAATAGGTTTGTGCTTTCTAGCTTGGAACACAGTTAAAAATTCAAAGCTTTTCTTGAAATGTTTGGATTTTGCTCAGACGAGCAGCAGACATCAGTGCACTGAAGTTAGACACATACGTCTCATATGAAATGGACTGTTTGTGAAAAGGACAGTTTCATCTGCAGGGTGATGAAACATACATGAACTGAAAAATCTACTTAATCTGTGTGAAGCATCAGTGGAAATAAAACATTTTATGTGACAGCAGACAGGATGATGGAGTCGCTCTCTGTCACTCTCTTTAAGTAAGTAAGAAAGACACACACACGCGCGCACACACACACACACACACACAGTCTTTTAGAGTTAACAATTATCCTAGTTACGTAGAGCAATCAAAGCAATTGCAGATACATTAGAATCTTTTGTCACGTAACCTGTTCAGGCTTAAACAAGACAAAGGAAGGGGGCTGGGGGGGGTCGGGGGTGTTAGTCTGAAATGAACCCTTTATTAAACTAGAGTCATACAGGCCTAATGGAGTTATTTTGTAATTTCGTCTTAAAATGTAAAAGATAATTGTTCCTTTCACACTGGAATTTTCTTTCTAGCCCACAACGGTTGAGGAGTATGATAATGCTGAGCGCACATGGTCAGATCGAAGCAGAGATTGTTCAGACAGCCGTACGCTGTGAATGGGTCGTGGGAGTCATCTTCAAACCAGAGATAGACATTTTTTATTGTTGTTATATTTTAACTGTAGAGATTGCCACAGCACTTACACAACCTGTATAGTAACTCACAAATTGTTGAATTTGGTCAAGTATCAAATGTATTTTCTCTGTGTGTGTTTTTTGTGCTTTGCTACAGGCTGCTGAAGCAGAAGCAGGTATTAAAAGTCACTGCAGGCTGACATGTGGCTGCTGCAGCTCTTTCAGACGCGCCACAGCTCGTCTCCTTGCGCCATTAGGTATATCAACGATATCACGGTATTACATTTTATAGCAGGGGTATTTTTATACTGGTGTTATCATGGATGTGACACAGCACGATCCCAGCTTACATAACTAAATGCACTGAGCTGCTGCCAAATGATTGGCTGATTAGATACCAAGAGCAACAAGAAGTTGAAAAGGTAAATCTAATAAAGTGTGAGAAAGAGAGTGAGAGAGAGAGGGAGGGGGGAGGGAGGGAGAGAGAGATCTTCTGATACCCATTCTGAAGTGTATGTGTTTTGTGTCTCCATACAAGCCTGTATTTCTGTAGTGTGCTGGCCTCTCTGGCGAGCCAGGCCTCCACAGTGGCCCGCTTGCTCTGCAGGGTTGTTTCCCGCTGGGTGCGCTCAGTTGGAGGCAGTGAAGACAAGCTGCTCAGCTGGGCTAACAAAGCAAGAAGTAGGAGATTTTAAACACGATCACTATTAATCAACACATGCAGCTTTGCTCCGTACAAATGTCTGTGTGACGCAGCATCTGTTTCCATAAACCTGCTGCTACTTAGGCTACGTTCACACTGCAGGCGAAAGCGCATCAAATCCGATTTTTTTGACCCTATGCGGCCCATATCCGATCATGTTCTGACAGTGTGAACGGCACAAATCCGATATTTTCAAATCCGATCTGGGTCACTTTCGTATGTGGTACTGAATCCGATACATATCCGATGTTTTAGAAAGCGACTGCTGTTTGAACGGTCATGTCGCATTAAATCCGTCTTTTACGTCACTGACACAAGACAGACGCCAATTATCAGCGCCTGAGAAGACATCGGGAACGCTTCCTGGCCATCCAGTGTAGATGTTAGTGAAACTGTTGGGAAGACAACGTGAACATTTTATTTGTACTGTATAATCTGCAGATTCTGACAGAAATCTGCAGCTATCCTTTGAAGCACCGCTCCTCTAAAACAGCAATAAGGATCATTATTAGGTTTTCAAAACACTCTCGAAAACGCAAACAATGCCGTGTGGACGGCGAAAACGGAGATTTTATAACACGATGACGCATTTTAGTCAAGTGATGTAGTCATGTGACCAATTAAAGTAAGATAGCGGAGAGCAGCTGTTATGTTTGCTCTCAGCTTTGACAGCCCTATTAAAGATTAATATCAGTCTGTACGTGCTCCAGAGAGCTTTTCTTCAAATTCTTTAATTCTCACTCGCTTTTGCAACTTTGTACTTTTGTGTTACTCGCAGCAACAACTCCACCTCATTGTTAGTCCATTTAAAAAACTCGGTGCTTTTCCTCCACATTTTGCCGCGACGGTTCAAAGAGCCGGAAAGTAAATAAGCGGCAGACAGAAATGAGACAGGTCGAATCTTCTTGCGTTTCACACATGTGCAGGACTGGAACGTAAGCGTTTTCAGCCGTTTCAATGTGGACGCACAACTCTGTGAAAACGACTGAAAATGCTAGTGTGGACGCGGAGTGTTTTCAGACGAAAACGCCGTTTTTAAATCTATCTGGGCTAGTGTGGATGTAGCCCCAGATTTAACCCCTTGGGAGTGTCCCCCTGAAGAGGGTCATGGACCCCCTAATGATCCTCTATCTAATCACATGAGCCAAGGTGTAAAAATGGGTGTAGGTCACGATCAGCCAAGGTTTCGGGTGAGCTCATTGTGAAACCTAGCCCCACTCTGTCATGTGATTTCCTCAGGTCAGAAGGCCCAGGATGTGAATGGGCGTTAAGGAATCTGGGAAGGATCTCAGTTGGTGTCGTAAGCCCCGCCCTCTGTTCAAAGATGGTCGCTCACAATGGACATAAATGACTTCTTTCACTCCTCTTTCAAACCATCTGTCTTCTCTGTCCAAAATGTGAACATTGGCATCCTCAAAAGAGTGACCTTTGACCTTTAGATCAGCAGTCCCCAACCCCCGGGCCATGGACCGGTACCGGTCTGCGAGTCGTCTGGTACCGGTCTGTGAGAGTTGAGGCTCAGGTGTGAAATTTACGGTTTTCAGGGTTTTTATCATTTTTTAAAATCATTTTTATCGTTAACTCGGTTTCCCTGGGTCTTTTCCCGTGTGTTATGAATAAATCTTCTTTTTTTGGTACCGGTTTTATTTTGTTGTATTTGTCAGCGACACCTTAAAGGCCACTCCGTGAAAATACTGTCAGACATAAACCGGTCCGTGGTGCAAAAACGGTTGGGGACCGCTGTTTTAGATGCAGATGGACCGCCGAGTCTTGTCCCGTGTCTATTATGAACATTCATACCACACAAAGTAATTAAACTATTAACTTGTTGGAGCCCAATGCCACTGGTACCGGAGGCGAGAGGGAGAACGTGGTTTAACAGGATGAACCGTCAGATCTGTTATTCCAATATAGACCTGTGGTATCCACAGAAACGTCAGAACCTCAGCTAAAAGCCCACAAAACCATTTCAACAACCACCAAACAGCTAAAACAGCAAATGATTAAAGAGCAGGTAAACTGCAAGAAACTGCAGATTTCATCACAATGACCAAAATTCACTGAACCAGCAGCAAAAGAGGACCAAAACCACACTTTGCCTTTGAAACCCATTGCAATGAATTTATTCTTCCTTTGACCTCAATGAAATCCTGCACAGTTCTGTCTCTCTGTGTGTTTTAATTCCCATCAAAAATCTTTATTTTCTGCATTATTTACTTGCTTAATGTTCACTGCTGTGTGCAGAAATTACCTCTGACAAGAAAGACTCGTTTCTGCTATTCAAGAAAGTTCAACTTTCACAAAATTACACCAAAGTGCAAAAACACTTTGCTCTGTCTCTAATAAAAACTCTGCAACTCTGTGAAAAAGAGAAAAGTTTCTATTGAAATTTCTGTTTTTTTACAACTACAAAAACAAAAAAACTCAACTTTTTCTGTAATTTTACACATTTTTTTGTACAATTAAAGTCCAAAGAGTCATGTTGACAGATTTCCTTCTTTGTCACAGCAGATTTTCCTTCATCATGTAGAAAAACAGTTAAATATGTGACTTCTGTGCACTGACAGAAAACAGAGTCGCTAGTGCGGCCTGCGTCACAAGCGAGCTGTATGTGGCTCACAGTGTAAATCTTGACAGCCCTGCTGTAGATGATGAGATATGAAAGTCGTCACAATTTTACACTGAGGATTATTTTTGACAGTTTTTTTGGCGTGGCGCTTCCAAAATCTGATTTTAAACCGAAACTTGGGGACAGTTTTAGTTTTTACTCACTCAACTAAACACTCTGTGCTGCTTAAGGTTTAACAATTTCAACTTAGCACAAATTTAATATGAGGTCAGCAAGTACATTGTAGGTGTCGTGTTTTAGGATCTTGTATTAATTGTAGAACTAGAATAATAAAATTATTACTGATGGGAAAGACATGGAGAAAACTTTGGGCCCTCCTGTTATTCACAGAGGTCAGAGCGATCGTCCAGTAAAGGTCATACCTGCACCAGAGCAGGTTAGGTTCATGTCCAAAGAGTCTAATTAAAAATGAACTGATATTTTCTTTAAATTACACATTTTCTCAGTTTAAACATTTGATATGCTGTTTATGTTCTATTGAGAAATGTGGCTGTAATTTAGTGAAGACAAAAGAAAGCTACTTCTTGTACATATTGCCTAAAGAGAGAGAGACGGGGAGAAAGAGCTCAGCGTGTGATGCAAACAGTTACAGGTTGTTGTGTTCTGGTGGGAAAACCCACCAAACTTAACGATTAGATTCAAATCTAAAAATGGCTCCGGTTGTACTGGTGGGTTTATCTGCTTCTACTATCTTACCGCTTGTGTTCCTCTCCTGCTTACCTTGAATGCGCATGTTCTCCTGGTACTGGATGATGAAGTACTCCTGGCTCTGCTGCAGCTTTCTCAGTTCGTTCTCGGTTTCCTGCGTGGCTAGTCGGAGCTCCTCAAAGGCCTGGTTGATCTGCTGGTGGCGCTGTGATAGCGTGTCCATGGCCTGACCCCCACTTCCACTGCTGGCCTAGACACCAAACAGATGTTCAGTGCTTAAAACAAAATCAGGGCAAAATCTGCTCCCAAACCTCCTATTTGCACCTTCTATGTATGACAATAACTAAAGGCAACTGAATATCAACACCTGCAAGGAAGACACATTGAGTGGGGTGTGTGGGAGGGTGTGGGACGGATGCTTTCTGGTGAAACTGTATGTACCAACTACCAACCTTTCCCCATACATTTCCTATTTATTTATCTTTGCATGCAGTATCATGCAGTCAGTATGATGCTATTGTTCATTGCTCTACATATTAAATGTGCTAATTTAATAAGAGTAAGTGCACATACAGATGTTTCTGCACTCTGTCCTCCTCTGTATTTTTGTTTGGGGAAGTATGCTTCAAACTGAAAACATCTTTTTAATCTGATCAATCGACCCGTGGACTGTGATCACTCAGAGATATTTCAACAAGTTTTCATATCACAGTCAAAACTGTCTGCACATGTATCATTCTGCTCTGTCTTTTGGGGTGGTTTCCATCTTGAACATACTAATGACCAAAACAAAGCGAGAAGCGCTTTCACATATTATTAGTTGGTAACTGAACTGCGCATTAACCTGGTAACTTAAAACATGCTGGTTTAAAGACTGAGGTTAGGCACTCCAGACTTTGAGCTTCTCCCGTCCTCCTGCTGCCTCTGGGCTCCACCGTGGTTATCACCCTGCCTCTATATCTAGCACAGATGGGGATACAGATCCTCCTACTACTCAGGAGGACTTGTTTCTTCTTGTGCTCTGAGGTGTTGGTATATGCAGCCTAGCAAGCTGCAACAAGCCAGACAGACAAAGGCTGTAGCTGCTATATATGGTTCCTACCCTACCCACAACCCTGATTTCTGCAGTATTAACACAGCAGTGTCTTCCACTTACATTTGTAGCTTCTTGAACGAGCCTCTGCTCAGACTGCAGGATGTGTTTAATGCAGCGGACCAGTTCCAAAGGACAACGATCATAGGTGCTCTACAAAACAGACACACACACACTTTAATCACATCAGGATGCAATGTTCTTTATAAGTAGTTGATTCATGCCTTTGCTTATATTAAAGTAATACAGGCTTGATTTTTGATATTACACATAAAAAAACCCACAAAACAAAACAAAACTCCAGACACAGAGTCAAGCATACACACTCAGCAAATGCAAGTTCAACCTCCTTCAACATTTCATGGTCGTGGCAGATAGCTGCCCTTCCAGGGCCTGGTTCTGCTGGAGCATGCTTCCTGTCAAAGTGTCTCAGCAGGTCACAAAGTGCTTTCTCGGTCTTCCGGTGTCATGGTGGCGAGAGTAGCAGCATAAACAGGAGCTCCTGCATCGATAGCTAAAATAATCCGCAATTCAAGAATACAATCCATTAAAAGTGACTTTCCCCTCAAGAATAATGAGCGGAGATAAAAACAAGAAGGGACGAACCCCAGGCCGAAGCTTAGAAACGCGACTTGAGAGCAAGACACACGAAACACGCTCCGAGCATGAGGGCGAGAAGATGGCAGAGGAGGCCTCAACATCAGCGCTAGGCTCCCTCAGACAGGCGGTGAGTGAAGTAGTGGTGGAGGGCACGCAAGACCTTAAGGCAGAGATGAAGAAGGAGCTATCGCTCGTGAGAACAAGTTTGAAAGAGGACATGAAAGCCCAAATGAGCGAGTTAATACGCGAGATAAACCAACAGGTTACCGCCGCCACAAGCAGGATCGAGGAGGTGGGGAAACGTCTGGAAGAAATGGAAAGAAACATGGTAGGGAAGGAGAAATGGGACATTGGAGCGAGGGATGCCATTGTTCAGCTGCTGGATAACCAGAGGCAGCTCCAAGAGAAGGTTACGGATTTGGAGGGGCGCTCACGCCGTAATAACATACGGATATATGGCATCCCTGAGAACATACAGGGAGTGCAGAATTATTAGGCAAGTTGTATTTTTGAGGAATAATTTTATTATTGAACAACAACCATGTTCTCAATGAACCCAAAAAACTCATTAATATCAAAGCTGAATGTTTTTGGAAGTAGTTTTTAGTTTGTTTTTAGTTTTAGCTATTTTAGGGGGATATCTGTGTGTGCAGGTGACTATTACTGTGCATAATTATTAGGCAACTTAACAAAAACAAATATATACCCATTTCAATGATTTATTTTTACCAGTGAAACCAATATAACATCTCCACATTCACAAATATACATTTCTGACATTCAAAACCAAAACCAAAACAAATCAGCGACCAATATAGCCACTTTTCTTTGCAAGGACACTCAAAAGCCTGCCATCCATGGATTCTGTCAGTGTTTTGATCTGTTCACCATCAACATTGCGTGCAGCAGCAACCACAGCCTCCCAGACACTGTTCAGAGAGGTGTACTGTTTTCCCTCCTTGTAAATCTCACATTTGATGATGGACCACAGGTTCTCAATGGGGTTCAGATCAGGTGAACAAGGAGGCCATGTCATTAGTTTTTCTTCTTTTATACCCTTTCTTGCCAGCCACGCTGTGGAGTACTTGGACGCGTGTGATGGAGCATTGTCCTGCATGAAAATCATGTTTTTCTTGAAGGATGCAGACTTCTTCCTGTACCACTGCTTGAAGAAGGTGTCTTCCAGAAACTGGCAGTAGGACTGGGAGTTGAGCTTGACTCCATCCTCAACCCGAAAAGGCCCCACAAGCTCATCTTTGATGATACCAGCCCAAACCAGTACTCCACCTCCACCTTGCTGGCGTCTGAGTCGGACTGGAGCTCTCTGCCCTTTACCAATCCAGCCACGGGCCCATCCATCTGGCCCATCAAGACTCACTCTCATTTCATCAGTCCATAAAACCTTAGAAAAATCAGTCTTGAGATATTTCTTGGCCCAGTCTTGACGTTTCAGCTTGTGTGTCTTGTTCAGTGGTGGTCGTCTTTCAGCCTTTCTTACCTTGGCCATGTCTCTGAGTATTGCACACCTTGTGCTTTTGGGCACTCCAGTGATGTTGCAGCTCTGAAATATGGCCAAACTGGTGGCAAGTGGCATCTTGGCAGCTGCACGCTTGACTTTTCTCAGTTCATGGGCAGTTATTTTGCGCCTTGGTTTTTCCACACGCTTCTTGCGACCCTGTTGACTATTTTGAATGAAACGCTTGATTGTTCGATGATCACGCTTCAGAAGCTTTGCAATTTTAAGACTGCTGCATCCCTCTGCAAGATATCTCACTATTTTTGACTTTTCTGAGCCTGTCAAGTCCTTCTTTTGACCCATTTTGCCAAAGGAAAGGAAGTTGCCTAATAATTATGCACACCTGATATAGGGTGTTGATGTCATTAGACCACACCCCTTCTCATTACAGAGATGCACATCACCTAATATGCTTAATTGGTAGTAGGCTTTCGAGCCTATACAGCTTGGAGTAAGACAACATGCATGAAGAGGATGATGTGGACAAAATACTCATTTGCCTAATAATTCTGCACTCCCTGTAGATTCGGATGGCATCAATCCCAAATGGAGTACTTGGGGATCCTGCTGACAAAAGACCTTGCATTGTTATATGAAGTTAATTATAATCGGGTGAACAAGAAGATATACAGTACGACTCTGGATACTGTAGCTCCTGTGAAAACTAAGGCCTCAAATCCAAAGTCCCTGACTCCGTGGTATAATTCTCAAACACGTAGCCTAAAGCAGATAACTCGTAAGCTGGAGAGGAAATGGCGTGTCACAAATTTAGAGGATCATCATTTAGCCTGGAGAAATAGTTTGCTGCTTTATAAGAAAGCCCTCCGCAAAGCCAGAACATCTTACTATTCGTCACTGATTGAAGAAAATAAGAACAACCCCAGGTTTCTCTTCAGCACTGTAGCCAGGCTGACAAAAAGTCAGAGCTCTACTGAGCCAACCATCCCTTTAACGTTAACTAGTAATGACTTCATGAACTTCTTCACAAATAAAATTTTTATCATTAGAGAAAAAATTACCAATAATCATCCCACAGATGTAATATTATCTACAGCTACTCTTAGTACCATCGATGTTAAGTTAGACTCTTTTTCTCTAATTGATCTTTCTGAGTTAACTTCAATAATTAATTCCTCCAAACCATCAACGTGTCTTTTAGACCCCATTCCTACAAAACTGCTCAAAGAAGTCCTGCCATTAATTAATTCTTCGATCTTAAATATGATCAACCTATCTCTAATAATCGGCTATGTACCACAGGCCTTCAAGCTGGCTGTAGTTAAACCTTTACTTAAAAAGCCATCTCTAGACCCAGCTGTCTTAGCTAATTATAGGCCAATCTCCAACCTTCCTTTCATATCAAAAATCCTTGAAAGAGTAGTTGTCAAACAGCTAACAGATCATCTGCAGAGGAATGGCTTATTTGAAGAGTTTCAGTCAGGTTTCAGAGCTCATCACAGCACAGAAACAGCTTTAGTGAAGGTTACAAATGATCTTCTTATGGCCTCTGACAGTGGACTCATCTCTGTGCTTGTCCTGCTAGACCTCAGTGCTGCGTTCGATACTGTTGACCATAATATCCTATTAGAGCGATTAGAACATGCTGTAGGTATTACAGGTACTGCACTGCAGTGGTTTGTATCATATCTATCTAATAGATTCCAGTTTGTACATGTAAATGGAGAGTCCTCTTCAGACACTAAGGTCAATTATGGTGTTCCACAGGGTTCAGTGCTAGGACCAATTCTATTTACATTATACATGCTTCCCCTAGGCAACATCATTAGAAGACATAGCATAAATTTTCACTGCTATGCAGATGACACGCAGCTCTATCTATCCATGAAGCCAGGTAACACACACCAATTAGTTAAACTGCAGGAATGTCTTAAAGACATAAAGACCTGGATGGCCGCTAACTTTCTGCTTCTTAATTCAGATAAAACTGAGGTTATTGTACTCGGCCCTGAAAATCTTAGAAATATGGTATCTAAGCAGATTCTTACTCTGGATGGCATTACCTTGGCCTCCAGTAACACTGTGAGAAACCTTGGAGTCATTTTTGACCAGGACATGTCCTTCAATGCACATATTAAACAAATATGTAAGACTGCTTTCTTCCATTTGCGCAACATCTCTAAAATTAGAAATATCCTGTCTCAGAGTGATGCTGAAAAACTAGTTCATGCATTTATTACTTCCAGGCTGGACTACTGTAATTCTTTATTATCAGGAAGTCCTAAAAACTCGCTGAGAAGCCTTCAGCTAATCCAAAATGCTGCAGCAAGAGTACTGACAGGGACTAGAAAGAGAGAGCATATTTCTCCTGTTTTGGCTTCCCTTCATTGGCTTCCTGTTAAATCCAGAATTGATTTCAAAATCCTGCTCCTCACATACAAGGTCTTAAATAATCAGGCCCCATCTTATCTTAATGACCTTGTAGTACCATATCACCCTATTAGAGCACTTCGCTCTTGCACTGCAGGCCTACTTGTTGTTCCTAGAGTATTTAAAAGTAGAATGGGAGGCAGAGCCTTCAGTTTTCAGGCCCCTCTTCTGTGGAACCAACTTCCAGTTTGGATTCGGGAGACAGACACTATCTCTACTTTCAAGATTAGGCTTAAAACTTTCCTTTTTGCTAAAGCATATAGTTAGGGCTGGACCAGGTGACCCTGAATCCTCCCTTAGTTATGCTGCAATAGACGTAGGCTGCCGGGGATTCCCATGATGCATTGAGTTTTTCCCTTCCAGTCACCTTTCTCACTCACTATGTGTTAATAGACCTCTCTGCATCGAATCATATCTGTTATTAATCTCTGTCTCTCTTCCACAGCATGTCTTTCATCCTGTTTTCCTTCTTTCACCCCAACCGGTCGCAGCAGATGGCCGCCCCTCCCTGAGCCTGGTTCTGCCGGAGGTTTCTTCCTGTTAAAAGGGAGTTTTTCCTTCCCACTGTCGCCAAAGTGCTTGCTCATAGGGGGTCATATGATTGTTGGGTTTTTCTCTGTATTTATTATTGTGCTATCTACTGTACAATATAAAGCGCCTTGAGGCGACTTTTGTTGTGATTTGGCGCTATATAAATAAAATTGAATTGAATTGAATTGAATATGACAATCTGGAGAGGTGGGGTCTGCTCCACCTCGATCTGGGCAGCAGAGTTAGAGCGATATAGATAAATATCCTCCCAAAGCTGCTATATTTGTTTGCAGCACTTCCAGTGGAAGTTCCAGCAAAACAATTTAGGGAGTGGGATATGCATTGCTCAAGATTCACATGGGGAAATAAAAGGCCAAGAGTGAGATATGCAACATTGCAGCTGCCTGGTGAGCAGGGGGGGCATGGCCCTACCGTGCTTTGAGGATTACTATCTGGCAGCCCAGATCAGACCTCTAGTGTGCTGGTGTAACTAAGTATGAGGCAAAATGGAAGGACATTGAGCTTTCCTTGATGGATTTCCCAATACAGTCTGTTCTGGGGTCTCTTGAGAGTTTGCCACAGGCGTATCAGATGCAAATTTTCTGTGTAAGTTTTTCCCTGAAAAAATGGGCAGATGTGATTAAAATTTTTGGTCTTAATAGGGAAATAGGGTTGCTGGGATGGCCAGCGTATCTCCCGCGCTTCCTTCCAGCATTGTTAGACCATAAATTTAGGGAGTGGTCCAGTCATGGAATCACTGCAATCTGTAAGATAGTTAAGCACGGGGAGCTGATAAATTTTGAGGACGTGTCAGATTTACGAGATCGGCAGGGAAGATTTTTATCGTTACCTACAGGTTCGGAGTTTCTTCCGGAAGGAAGTTAGAATGCCTGACGCAGACGCTAGTGGGGTGATCCAAATATTTATGGATGCTTATGGTGAGAACATTATAAGAGCCACTATTGGCAAAGTGTACAGAAGTTTTATAGCTATGAAAAAGACCTCAACAAGATATGTCAGTCATCGATGGGAAAAAGAAGCAGGTATAACTATCTCAGAGGAAGATTGGTCGCAGATGTGGAAGAATGTGTTATCTACCACATAGGGCTGGGCTATATCATACCGTTCACGGTAATACCGGTGTAATTTTGGGCAATGATAGAAAAATGAAATGTCGCGATAGAATATGGGTAAAACGCGCATGCGCAGTGCCTATGTTTGCATACGCACATGGCGGCAACGCAGAATGAGAAGAGCGAAAGTGGATCGTTAAATGAAACGGATGAACCAGAACTGGTTTGTAAAAATGCTGCAACTTCAGTGGTGTGGAACTGGTTTAGCTTTCGTCCGTCAGATACGCAACAAAGCACTATTTTTGGTAGAGCATGCTAGCGGGCCGTCGTTATTACCGTGTTGTTTGGAAAATACGGCGCACTTAAAATCAATCCTTTGACCTCGAAACGATTTTATGTACACGGCGCTCGAAAATCTGTCAGATGTTTCAGTACGACTTTGCTAAGCTACGAAGCCGCACCGCTTGATGGATTGTCGGAGCATTACGGCTATAGTAGGCAGGAGCCTCGCGGAGTGATACGTACTGTGCTTCAACATAATATCACCGTATTGTGTGTGTATAAGCTCTTTGTAAGTTTTGTGGATATTATACATGGTTATGCTGAGGATATGTCGGCCAATTTCCACTGGAAATGCCTTTTGGTTAAACTGTCAGCGAGGAATTTGCATTTGCACTGTTAAATTTTATGTAACTTTAATGCACATAAAAAGCAGCTGCTTGCTTAAGTGAAAATACATTGATGGGGTTTTTGCACTAATAAAGTTGTGGAGTTGTAAAGTATTTTGTCTAGTGTCAATTATATCATCAGTTATATCGTTATCGCAAATTTTCAAATGTATATCGTGATAAATATTTTTGGTCATATTGCCCTGCTCTACTACCACAAATTCTTTAACATGGCGAGATTTTGGATGGAAGAATTTCATTAGATTCTTCATCACACCAAAGCAGAAATCCAAAATAAGTGGTTCAGGCGCTTCGTGCTGGAGGGAGTGCGGGGAGGTCGCTGCAGGTTGCTTCCATGTCTTCTGGTCATGCCCTAAACTGAAGACCTTTTGGGAGGAGATTAAACAAATGGTGGTGGATGTGCTTGGAGTAACACTGGACTTCTCCTTTAGTACCATGTACCTTGGGAATATCCCTGAGGATATAAATAAAAGAGACTCATACTTACTGAAAATAATTATGGTTGCATGCAAAAAGGCAATTACTAAATGTTGGTTACAGACAAGCCCCCCCACACGGAAGCTGGTCATAGACATTATTAACACAATTCATCATATGGAACTGATTACCTTCTCACTGCGGCTGCAGAAGGGGAAAGGAGAGAGACTTTGGGAAAGATGGGATCGTTATACGTCAAGAGACTAGAATCTGATACCTCTGTGATGCAGAGGGACGGCTGCGAATTTGTTTGAATGGAACACGCACCTGTGGAATGTGGAATATATGAAAGTAAAACAAGGCGATGTGTATTTTGGACTATGTGAACATATGTGAGTTTGTTGGTTTCCCTTGCCCTCTTTAGTTCTGTATGTAAAATAAGATGAAAATCAATAAAGAGAAAGTATTAAAAAAACAAAACAAAGTGCTTTCTCAAACAGACTTGGGTCTTTACCCAACAGAATAAAGCCTCTTTATGTGATCGTTGCTGTGATTTAATGTTATATGCATAAACCAAATTTAGTTTATTATAATAGTTATTATACACATCTTTCATTCAGAAAATAACAACACATGCAAAGCTTCTCTGAATTAACTGGTTTGACAAAACCTGACGCTCGAGTCAGAGATAACAAGATAACAGGTGTCACAACTTTTTCTGCAACAACACACACACAAATACCAGGTGCTGTAAACTTTGCTTTATTTATAACCACTGCTGTTGATGTGTGGAGAGAGCAGCAGACAATGGGAGTTTACACATATACTACATTCCTCTTAAATGACTTGTTAGTCACATCCAAAAGCCTCAGAGCTCTTCTTTTTAGTCAGAGCAGATCTCAATCAGCACTCTTATTTTTTCACAATAGAACAAAGACAATCAAAATAAATAAATAAATAAAAGTAAAATGAAATATTTTACCACCTCCTCCAATCAACTCATTCTGAACTTTATGCCAACTTCTCTAAAAAAAAAAAAAAAAAGGGAATGAGGCAACAAAAGTCTGGAAAAGTAAGTGATCCTAAAGAGAAAAAGCTAGTGGATCATTTTGCAACTAATTAGGTTAATTGTCAACAATAACATCAACAATGAACTCATAATCAACTCAGAGTTCCTCATAAGAAAAGCAACAATTTGTTAAAAACTGTAGCTACAAAAAAATAATAATGATCCTCAGTGTTAAATAGTGATATCAAAAGACTCAAAGAGAAGAAATCTCTGTGTGCGAGGGACAAGGCTGAAAATACCATTTTGGACTGAATTTCAAGCTTTGCATTAAAAACAGGTGTGATTCTGTTATGGAAACCAGTGCATGAAGAGCTACTTATCTGATTTGTTAACTATTATAATAAACTAGAAGAGCCACCTCCACAGGACAAGACTCAGCAGTCCATCTGCATCTTAAGGATAAAGGTCACTCTTTCGAGGATGCCAATGTTCACATTTTGGACAGAGAGGACAGATGGTTTGAAAGAGGAGTGAAAGAGGCCATCTATGTCCACTGTGAGCGACCATCTTTGAACAGAGGCGGTGGTTTACGACACCAACTGTCTGCCATCTATAATCCAGTTTTGAGTTCCCTCCCCAGACGCCTTAACGCCCACTCACATCCTGGGCCATCTGACCTCAGGAATTCACATGACAAGGTGGGGCCAGGTTTCACAATGAGCTCACCCGAAACCCTGGCTGATTGTGACCTACACCCGCTTTCACACCTTGGCTCATGTGATTAGAGGATCATCAGGGGGTCCTTTGTCCCTCTTTGGGGGGATACTCCCACTGGGTTAAATCTGGGACTCTCGGCCATTTGACCTTAGAACTGAAGAAGCTTCTCGGATGAGAGGTGAAACGTCTTCAAGCAACTTAAAGAAGTCCAGACGCTTTTCTTTGCAAAGTCCTTTGACCAAACCGGTGCATGGTTTCAGGAACACTTCCAGAAATCAGTGCTTGAACACAACTCACTCTGCCATCCACAAATCAGATAAGAAGTAGTAGTCATATGTGAACATGATACAGACGGTCTGCTGTCTTGTCTGGACCAAAGTTCATTTAAAATGGACTGAGGCAAACTGTTCTGAGGTCAGCCAAAATAAAATTTGATGTTCTTACTGACAAACACGGCTGCAGCGTCCTCCGGACAGGAAAGACACCAGCTAGCTTGTTGTTTGTGCTCAGTTCAAAAGCCTGCATCTCTTAAATGAAGGTAAAGTTATTCTCTATTAAACAGACAGTTTGCACATCTACAAAGGCCTCATCAGTGATGAAAGGTATGTACAGGTGTAAACAAATACTCCCATCCAGACAATGTGGGGTCAAGGGTATACCTGACCATTTTGACTACTTCACCTTTAAAAACTGTTTACATTTACAGTTACATTAAGATGCAGAGGACGCCTCTGCGTTTTTTGTACAACTATTTACAGATCAATCAGGAATAGTTCCTGTCAACAAACGACACAGAAGCACATCACATGCCTGACAACTTTAGGGCGTATCAGTGCTCCTGTGTCTATCTGAAGAAAGCGTTTACGCTGCAGTTTGCCTTTGTTGACATTCCATAGTCGTCTCATTGTGTTGACACACAAAATGACTACACAACATTCCAAACATGCCAAATGTCACAAATGTCTAAAAACTCAAAACTTGCTGTTGATATCGCTATTCTTACTTTTGCCATCGCTCCCACAACGTTCCCCTTTTTCTCAGTAACCAAATGCTTCGTGACCTGGTGCATTTTTCCACCAATAGGAAAGGCCGTGTCATGTTTTTTTGCTTGCAAACGCTGATTTTAATTTTTTTTAATTTACTTTTTACTGTTTCTTCCAGCAGCAAATGTGACTAAAGTTATTTATCATAACTCTGGTTTTACCTGGCCAATCAACACAATTCAATAACTGGTACGAGAGCGTTTTGATGCTGCCTCATCTTAAATCGGTGAGTTGACTTTAGAGGATTAAACTACATACTGCAGCAGCGGCCGAGTGCTAACCTGCTGACGATCACTATCGGGAATTAACAAGTTCTTGTTTGTTAGAGCCCTGACTCAGTTCAGGAGACAATGCTTTTAGGTTAGGAGGAAGAGGAAGGAGTGGAGATGATGAAGGAGGAGAAAGGCATAATAAGAAGGAGACGACCCTAGGTTAAACAGTCAAACAGTTTACAGTTTTAAATAACTATATAGCTGCTGGTGTCTGGCCACATACACAAGACGTGATCAGGCGACAATGCCTAGCCGTATTAGATGGGTGTCTGAAAAGTTTAATTAACCGGACCCTGAGTCTAGATCAGAGCTGTTGAGATGTGGTTGTATAAAAACTAAACAACATCAGCACAAGCTTTCACAAAATATACAAGGGAAACGTTGGGATAAAGGTTCCAGTAGGAACATACGATCATTTTTTTGTAGCCAACACGTACCTTTAGCTGGCTGGCATAGTGACCTAGCTTGATCTTGAGCAGAAAGCCGTCCTCTCCTCCCTGGACCTGGGCTTTCTTTTGGAGCTCGGCCACCAGGTTATCCAACAGACGCTTGGCTTTGGTTTCCTCTGCTGGGTTATCCAACTCCACCGAGTCCCTGTGAACAGTACCATTGTTTTTAAAGTGTTAATAGAATGCACAGCCAGAGTCGAGCCTAGTGACCTCCACCAACACCAGTCACTGATCTAGTTCTGGTTTGGTATATAAACACACATAGAAACACACTGATTACAGTTAGTTTTTATTTATTTATTTATTTATTGAGTATCGTGTGTGTGACCCTATTTTATGTACATGACACTGACTAAAACTACCGTTTTGAATGTTCCATCTAAATAAAGTTAGGCAGGACTGGAAAGAGACTGGTGTAATTCTGCATACCAGAGTTGGCTTTCAATCCACTGAGCCAGGTAGTGCCGCACCTCAATGGGGAAGTGCTGGCCGTACAAGGCCTGCATCTGGTGCAAGGCATCACCCTGCAGCTGCTGGGCCTGGATCCACATTGCCATGGTTATCCTGTGAAGCCAGGAAAATAGGAGGAAAAAAAGGCCAGGTCAGCAGATTAGACAGAGTGAAAAGAACAGCAATGAGCAATAATGACAGAAGAGGACCGGTCGAGCAACACTATGCAAACAATATCAGTTGATGCCACCATCCTGCCATATCACAGATACATTACTGTTTTTCACACAATGAAAGCAAAAAAAAGATCCTACAAATAATATCAGTTAAGTCCATAAGTTGGACAATAATACATTCTTTGTTATTTTGCCTCTGTACACTACAGCAGTGGATTTTAAATCAAACAACAAAGATGTGACTCAAGTGCAGACTCTCAGCTTTTACTCAAGGGGTTTGACAAAAGTATATGTATAAGAGTTCCAACTTCCAGAGGCTAAAAAGTAAAACGCTTGGACAAACGAGCATGCTAATACTCAAGATGAGGTTTATTACTTGGGTGAACATAGCTTTGCGGTCAGTGATCACCCTAAGCCTAGACCCATGGACATCAAGTGCTTAGTCTCTGAGATACTCTGTCAGGCCTTTACTGCAGCCACCTCCAGTCTGTGCTTGTCTGTAGGTCTCTCTCCCTCACTTTTGTCCACAGTAACTGAAAGGTATGCTCTACTGGGTTGAGATCAGGTGGTTGACTTGGCCATGGGAAAATATCACATTTCTTAGACACTCTTATGTTGCTGTGCAATGCTTTGCTATGCTTATCCATTTGCACTGTGAAGTCCTATAATCTAGCAGCATCCACCCTTCCAGTTCTTGAGTGTAACCAGTGGGTTGCACCTTGTTGTAAATGCCAGTGTCTAGAGCTGGGTGATAAAACCAAATAATTATGCAGAAAAAATGATCAGTATTAAGGTCAATAGAGCCCATCCCATCCATGTTTTGACAGACAACATGAAAGGCCAATGACAATAGTGCTGTACAAATCAGTCATGTGTTTGAAGTAGAACTGGAGCCCAGTCAGACTGGAGGAGAAGTAACCAGCAGCTAATGTTGCTAATGTTTGAGCTGTTACACACTAGTACGTTAGGACTGCGAGTGACTGAAGTTTGTCTCCCTAAAGCCAGGTAATGGCGTTATAAGACAAGAATCGCAAACATCGGATTTATGCAGCTGATTAAAGTAACTAAACTGCGTGCCAGCTCTGTGATCATTAACATTTCTCTCACTGGGCTTTTTCCCAACCACACATGGAGGCTAGAGACGCCGCTGAACAGCTGTTTTCACTACAACATCAGATCCATATGCGAGTCTCACTGCCCACGTCATTAACACAGTACCACACTTTATGTTCTCTCTGTTCCCCCTGGAGAAAAACTGGAGTGTCTGTTTTTGTTTATATTTGAAGATTTATTGATTTTCTGAGGAGATACACAAAATATGTTCTTTTCCCACCTTTATGCATTTATTGCAACAACAACTTAAAACTAACTGTTTTTACACTAAAAACAATACAGAATCAGGTTTGTTTGTTTTGTTTTAATAGCTACTTTATTTTATTGGAACAGACCAAAAACTCTGTTTTCCAGTTCATTTGTGTTCTTCTGAAACACTTGAAGCTTTTTCCTAATCAGAATTAAGATTTTAGTTTATTATATATACATTACAGTCCATATATGTATGTTCAACCTCTGACAGAAAAATAAATCATGTTTAAACCAAAATTAACCTTAGATCTTCACATCTTCTTCTGCTAGGCCTTTTGCTAAGGTGCCCAGTGCATTTATTCTTTTTAAGAATTTACCAGATCGCTGATTTGGCCACTCTTAAAGTTTTATCTGTCTTTCTCATAGGTTTATCTGTTCTTCTTCCTCCCTAATGATGGGCTCCTTCACTTCCACTGACAACTGTTTGGACTTCATATTGAGAGATCCAATGTAAAGATACTAAAAGCAAGTTCAAAAGTGCATTCAACTCCAGATATGGGTTACCTTAAACAAAGGTCTTGTGTCAAAAAGTGATCTACTGCCAAAAACTGATTCCTGGTAAGTGACTGCCCATATTTACACTGCTAAAAATATTTTGTTGGCCTACAACATATGAAATATATGTCAAATGTATCCCTCATGAATGATATAAAGTAGGCACAATCAGTTTCTGGCTTTTATATATCCTTTATATACCGAGTTAAAGTCTCATTGACATTAAAAATGACTTTTTCAAGATTGGTCTGGCAGAAATTGCAACACATATAACAATAGTTCTATAAAGATATTTTAAGTGGCCAAATGTATAATGTGGGTAAAATAATAGAGTCATAAAAACACTTGAAGAACAGGTAATTTTTCAATTTTATATATAACTCCTTTGTCAATCTTGTTCAGTAAAGTCTATTTACCAATATAAGTAAAGACGTTACACATGAAAAGAACGCTGGAAATCAGTTTTTGGCACAACAAAGGAACAGGCCTTATCTGACCATGAAACTGCTTATCAGTCAGTTTTTTATGAGCTTTACAGATGAGCTGTTAACCACTCTGTGACATGCATTCCCGAAAAATAAGAAAAAACTACGACTCCAATTTTCCTCAAAGAAAATGACAAAATTAAAAAACAAAAAACTCTTAGATGTAAACAATATCAGCTCACACCCCCAAATCAGTCTGACTGGAACTTTCTAAGAAACATATGACTAATTTATCACTGAGGCATTGCCTTGTATTACCAAGCAATGTGACGTGGACGACACGCTAATGAACCAAAGCGTGTGTTTAAAAAATAAAAACAAGAGTCTAATTGAGCGGAGAACAGCGGTGGTATCGATAGAGCCATATGTTTACATCCTTGGCACTTGACTAGCGAGCGGAACAGGGAAGTTTAACAGATAGCTTAGCTTGCTAACTTCAGTGTACATTCAAAGCAGCTCGCTGAAAACCTGAAACTGTAAATATGGCATGAGTGTTGCTGAACAGATGTGAGTATAGTGAATGAAAAGGTGGCGAGTTTACGTTGGCTTCGTCATTTCGGTGTGGCCAACGCTCTATTACTTTAGCTAGCTAGAAAAGGTAAGCTACTAGCTAGCAAAGTAGGGAAGCTTGCTGCTCCACCAAAACTTCGCTCTCATGCGCTACAAGTAGTTAACCGCTCCGACTATAACTCACCTTTTAC